>NC_056737.1:845484655-845784655 GCF_019279795.1 Protopterus annectens | reverse complement strand
AGTGGAGCACTATAGAGTGGGCAGAGACCTCCTGCAGCAAATTGTTGAGCTGTGCAGGCCACGCCTCACACACAGAACCAACAGTGGGGAACCCATCCCAGTGGAAACCAAGGTATGTGCTGGCCTAAGAATATTAGCAACAGGTACCTTCCAGAGACCAACTGGTGATATGATGGGGATATCACAGGCATCAGCATCCAGGGTACTGCACCATTTCCTGGATGCCATGTCAGCACATGTCGGTGATCATGTATATTTCCCCAATTCCCGTGAGGTATTGGCCAGCAATATGCGTCTCTTCCAGCAAATAGCGGAATACCCTGAGGTAGGGGGTGCAATAGATTGCACGCACATACGCATCAAAGCATCAGCCGGTGAGCGGGGTAGGGTCTACTTCAACCGCAATGGCTTCCCCTCCGTCAACTGCCAGGTCATGTGTGATGCCCAGGGCATAATACTGAATGTGTGTGCAGGCTGCCCTGGAAGCTACCATGATTCCCATATCTGGCATCTGACGCAGCTGTACCAGACATTTGCAATGGGGACATCCCACATGGTCACCTCGTGGGGGATGTTGGCTATGCACTGGAGCCGTGGCTGATGACACCCATCTGAAACGCACACACACCTGATCAGGAACGCCATAATGAGGCACACGCACAAACATGTAATGTAATAGAGCGTGTGTTTGGGCTGCTCAAGTCACAGTTCCGGTGCCTGAACACATCTGATGGAGCCTTGCAGTACTCACCAACTACATGTACCCAAATTGTCATGGTATGTGCCATGCTACATAATATGATCCTGCGAAAACAGCTGCTGCAGGACCAGCATAGGCCTGGGCCAAACAGCCCCCCACCATTGTCAAGGCCATCACAGGCAGAGCGTGACTCAGAGGAGGAACAACCTGAGCCTGCCCCAGTAGGCAGAAGGAGGCGTGCCCAGTATGCTTTGGCCTTAGCAAAGAGGCAACGCATAGCACATACACTGGCTCAGTAGGAACTCTGGAAATGATACCTCTCTCTGACTTGCACATATAGTAAAAGGGAGGCCTAAGTTGACACTACCTGCTTTCAAACATGTACAGGGAGTATAGTATGTGCATCCGACATAGGCAGCCCTGCAGCACCACCTAAGGCATGATTGCCATGTGTTAAGAAATATAAACCAGTGCTAAACAGCATTTACCACCATGTAGTATATGCAAACAAAATCGCACACACCAACTAGCACAACTGCGGTCAATGTTCAGTAATATTGGGCAACGTCCAGCAATGTTGTTGAATATTGAGCAATGTCGGACAAGCCTGGTCTAAGTACGGCATAGCTGAACAAAAGCCAACATGCTCATATTTGCTTAACTGGCCCTTAAGCAGTCTGGTCTGCTCAGTATGAAAATATAAAGCAGTGATGGGCCTCGAACCCAGAATACTGCACACTATAGCCAATGTACTGAACCACTAAACCATGACAGTATTGCAGCGGTCAGCCTGTATGAAGGAATGTTGATAAGTCTATGCAAAGTATTTCATGGAAACCCTGCAGGCACAGCATAATCCTTTTCGAGTTATGACACAAAGGTGAGTCCTGCAGTGAGAACAGAACCTGACTTCCAACACACACAGTATAAATGTTAATATCGGTCATGTTCGCACACATCAACAAATGTAGTGGACCTCAGATAGCAACATACTGAAAGGTCACACTGGGCATGCTCACCATACCTCTCAAATGTACAGATTTTCGCAGAATGTCCAGATTTTTGCCTCATATTTTTGGTGTGTTCCTCCTAAAATCTGTTCCTTTCTGGCAAATAGCTGAGGATTGAAGTCATTAAATAATCACAAATATTTGCATTTAAGACTCCACATTCTTCAGAAAATTCATGCTAATGCAAAACCTATTATTCTATCAACTTTCTATGTTTGTAAGAGCAATATTTAAAATCTGTCCCTATTTGTCCCCCCATCATTTTAGTCTTTGTCCAAATTTTTTGCTGTAAGAGGTTGAGAGGTATGATGCTCACACACTTGAATAAATGAGACAAATGTCAGGCAACAAAACACGGAATGGCTGAACTGGGCATGCTCACACACTTAGGCCATGTCTGACTACAGTAGTGGGCCACGTATATCTGGCAGTTGCGTGTGTTAACCCAGGAACCTGTCACTATACAGCAATCTGCCCTGTCCACACAGTTATATGACAACAGACACATCTATAATATAGTGGAACCCTGTCATAATCAAATATGTTCTGCAGATACCGAAGTTGTTCACAGAAACTGGTAAAGCAAAGATGATAAAGGCCTGCAAACAGTAGCAGCAATAAACATTGTGCATCTTGAACATTAGCATAGGTTCAGAGGTCGATACTAGGCTATCTGCCCTAGGGCATGTACAAGCCTAGCCAGAGTGTGTTTGGCTTTCGCAACCCTGTCAGATTACTACACTGTGTGTGTGAATAGTAGGTCACACAAGATAGCCCATGTACGTTTAGGCTAGTCTGCCTCTGTCTAGCAGGGACACAGAAGATATCCCTGGGGTAAACATACGATCACCCATACAATCGTCAAGATGTCTCCTGTAGGTGGTCAGTGGGTGGCTCTGCCTATGTGAAACTGGGATTACATTCTGGAGTGAGTGGAGCCTCTGGGATAAGAATCTGTCCCTCCACAATGTCCTAGTAACATCTGTGCTGAGGTATACATCCCTGGAGTGTGTAGCTCCAAGGGAGTTGGATATCCTGAGGTGGAGCATGTCCAGTAATTCTGGGTTGGGGATATCTGTAAACAACAGGCACATATCATATCTGAGTAGGTGGTAAGCGACTAAGTAGAGCTGGAGTTACTGCATCCGAACTGTGCAGGGCATCTATGTGAGTCCCTAGATCTGCTTGGTGAGGAACTTCCGTGGCCAGTGCAGTTGCTGCAGGTGTCGGGTAAGGTACACCCCAAATGTGGCATTGTAACCAAGCATGGATGTGATGAGTATATGGGGCACAATGACCTCACTCGATCTAGATGTGAAACCATATGGGATAAGGTGGCCCACATAAAAGGTGTGTCCAACCACTTTGGCAACGTGAATGTTAAAGGTGACAGTATGAAAAAGTCATGTCCCCAAACCCCTAACAACTCTTACCATATGTAATGGGGTGCTACCTATGTGGTAATGTGTGGGCATGTTGTTATTCCCAAAGGGGATGACTATGCAACTAATGGCATTTAGCTGTAGGCCATGGCTCAGGCACCAGTCATCCATCTCTGTGAGACCCTGTTTGAGTACACATGTCGCAGCTGGAGAGTTGATCATGGCACCCAGTTTGCAGTCAAGTGCAAACATGTTCAGCCATATTCCCCCTGTGGTAGCCTGTACGTCAGACAAATATATACTGAACAACAGAGGTCCCAGGACCGAGCCGTGTGGGATGCCACGTGTAACTGGTGTATAGACAGACATGGTACCTGCAATTCTGACCATATGGGTGCTATCCCTGATCCAGGTATCAATCCATCGTGTGAGATATGTGTCCATATCGACGCTGGTGAGCCTATGCATAATGGCCCAGTGGGTTATTGTGTTGAAGGGTTTTGCAAGGTTCAGGTAGGCTGTGTGGACAGCCGTTCCTATATTGATGGACCTGTTAGCCATATAAAGAATACAAACAGGTTCAAGAGGTAAGATCTGCCCATAACAATGCTGAAATGTGTAGGACACAGTGTCTGTAGGTTCCCAATGTCTATGTGTATGAGTCCCATGACAATATGCTCCATAGCTTTGCAGAACAGGCTAGTTAGGCTTATAGGGCAATATTGTCTGTGGTCCATTGTGGCACCAACTCTGTGGAGCGGGACCACTGTCGCTGTACGCCATTCCTTGGGTACATATCCTGTGGTAACTCCGATATTGAACAGTGATGTAATGCGAGGGTTACGTCTGTCATGATGCTCGTGTAAGATGCAGGCTGGGACACCATCTGGTCACATTGATACTGTGATGTACGCTGTGGGGAGGGCAGCACTCACCTGTTACTGTGTGATGTCAGGGAGGTTATACTCTGTTGGGATGGATAGTTGCTCCTTAGGGGGGATGGGTGGGAGACATCTGCACTGAACCTGTTTGCCAGGATGTTGGCAATGCCAGTGGGTTCAGGGTAGGTTTAGTCAGTATGCAGTAACTCACAGCATATCAGTGAGTGTCCACCCAGGTTCCTGACATAACTGAAGAAGGCCGTGTGATAGTCCTACGTGTCTGTTGCAATTGTCCGGTAGAAGCGGCCCCTAGAAAAATTCATGAGTGATCGTAGCTGTCTGCTATTACAGCTCAAAGATGCCTTCCCAGTCTGGGATTGTGCTCTATCATGTAGTAGCTTCCTCCTGACATTGTACAGCTTATTAATGGCTGGGGTCTACCAGACAGGTCCCCTGCCATTGGAGTAGTGAGTTCTGTTGTTATTTGGGATAGCACAATCCATGCAGTCCACTAGGTGTCCATAGAATGTGTATCTAAAGGATGCAGCAGTGTGAGCCGTATTTGCCACTGTCTCAGGATCTCTGAAGGATACCACCTTGCTTCGGTGAAGTGAGACGTTGGCTCATGAGAAGTTTACCAAGATTACCCAGGATGGGTGTGTGGAGGGTATATGTATGTCCAGTGGGATACATGTATGTTCTGACCTTACCAATGAGGGGTATATCGCTGGTGTGGAACACAGCCCCCATGTTGGTGATGATCAGGTCCAATATGTATTCCCCCTTGTGGCTGTGCTGACTGGTTGTGCCATAGCATATGAGTCTACAAATTGTAGCGACTGTTGGGTGAGGGTGTTGGGGCTTGCGTAGTATCCCCAGTCAATATTTGTGTATATGAAGTCACACAATATAATGGTGTTTGTGAAGACCTTCATATTCTCCATAGTTCCCATGAAAGCCGAGTGTGGTTCCTGAGTTTGGGAGTGTGTTCTTTAGCAGGCAACAAACTGAAAGGCAGTATTGCACAATGGTAGTTTTATATGTATGGTCTGTGATGCTTTATGCAGTGCTACTAACCCAGAGTTGTGTTTATCTGTGATGTATATGGATACTCCCCCTAGTTGTGTTGTCTGTTCCAAGTCTTGTTGTCAGACAGTATGGTATGAAACATAACCTTTTAGTGCTGGTGTGCATAAGCGAGCCTGAACCAGGTGTCTGTCAGTGCACAGATATCGCTATCCTCTATACTGAGGAGAGTCCTGAGTGGCCGCAATATGAGGTTAACACGTCTGTTGTTGAGCAGCATTACCCTTAGTTTCATTTAACCTGTAATGTCTATGGAGGTGGGTTTGTCTTCTGAGCCCTGCTTAAAAAAGGCACTATGGTGGTAGCAAGAGCCTTAGCCAGCATTCCAAAGTCCAAGGGTGACAGGTGCAAGCTGTCCATAGTGAAGCTACGTGGCATGTTGAGCATGTCACCATAGGCTGACAGACACTGTATCCCCCTATGAATTAAACAAATTTGTTAGGCAACTTGTTAAATGTGATATGTGTGTCCAAATACCGTGGCTCATAATTGGTGGGTGTAAGATGCTAGACAAGGTCAGGGTCATACTGGCCTGGGCTACATGATCATAGTGTTCCTCCATGTAGCATGTCATGTGGTCCAGGGAGTAACGTCTGAGGTTATACACACCAGCATGGACAATGATGGTGCCAGTCCTGTACTTGCCTTGGAGTGACCTGACTGCCTGTGTTATGCTGCAGATCCTGGCACCCAACAGACAGCCCAAAGTGACTATTCCCTTGTTAGGGCTGGTGAGTGGTACGTCAGTGTGTCTGACAATAAGTGTCGCCTATTACAAGTATATTAGGTGTGTTGTTTAGCCCGAAGGGCAGTGACTGTGTGGCACACTGACATTGTGAACTATGTGATATGTGGGTATTGTAGTGGGGTAGCAGGTGTGTGTGTGTCTGCTTTGGAGGTCTCTGCTGCTTAGGCAGAGTACATTTACAGCATCCGAGTATGTCTATGTGTGATAATGTGGTTTGAGTGCTGTTGCTAGAGGATATGTGAGACTGATATGTGGTGTGTGTGGTTACCTTCACCACGTGATAGACTGTGCCAGTCATGGGTTGAGAGAGTTCAGCACCCTGTATCTCTATATAGGTGCATCTCACACATATATCTGAGTTTGTCGGGAGGAGGAGAGGGTTGTCTGTGTACATGAGGCAGATGTGACATTGTGTCAGTATCACAATATCCACCAGCTGGTCTGGAGAGTACACACGAAACCGACCCCTGGACATGCCAGGATATTATCATGACATACTCTGTAGCCTGATCACAAAGGATCAGTAGGGTGTTAAGCATGTAAAAGAGTATAACAGGGATTAGTGCTCATGTTCGTTGGTGTTTTGTAAAGAGTAGCTGAGAAGGAGTCCAGACTGAATCATGACACCTCCTTCAGCTATGTCATAAATAGCAATGTACACCCATATATGTCCTGAGTCAGGGCCAGCTGTACCTGAGTGACAATGCCGACATCATGACAGACAGGCCCATATGTACATACCCACCTCCCACTGACAGTAGTCCATATCATCATACCAGGAGATATCACATGTAGAATGGATGAACAGCTACCCCCACTGCCAAAAGCATGGCAGCAAGTGGAATACATTGATTCCCAATATGTGTCATGCACAAACTACAGAACAAACCGATCATGCACCTGAACAGTCAGCTGAGCCTCATCCCCTATACAGGATGTGGAACCATTGAATGTGTCACAGCTACATATGGCACTCCCCACAAGTGTTGGTGCACAACACACCATGGGAAGTCAAGTCCAGTACGCCTATGAGGTTTGATCTGCAAGGTCATGGAGTCCATCATGGTTGCAGTCATAAACAGAGCTATTGGAAGCTGACATACACACAACCCTACCAACTTTGGTATGTTCATGTGTGGATCATGGTTCCCAAACATACTAGACTGTTTGCAAGGCAGCCACCCAGGACATACATCAATGAACACATCTACACATGTGTCGCATAGACTTTGAATAGCCCTTTATCAACATCCCAGACAGATGTAGTATCCACAAAACCAACAAGCTGTGCATAAATATGTGTTGACATATGACGGAATGTCAATGTGTCCACAGATAGATCACACAAGGTAAGGATTCTGAGGTCTTGTTCAAGCTGTTGACACCTGCTGACCCACATGGACCATTCCTGGAATGACATAAAACAAAGTGTACACACATCACCATGGCCAGTCTGATGATGTCACCATCCTATAAATACAGCAGGAGAAGAGAAACCAGCCAGTAAAGCAAATAGCGCCCCGTTTTAATGAGTCTCTCTCTAGTATCATAACATAGTTAGGTAGGGGTTTGAATCCTGCAAAACAGTGAGTGTGTGTGTGTGTGTGTGTGTGTGTGTGTGTGTGTGTGTGTGTATGTGTGCAGTTTCCTTTGAGAGGTCTTCCCTTTTTGGAGACTGGGAAAACTCACTAAAAGAGGTACATTCCTCTTTGGAAAGACTGATGATGTCACCATCCTACAAATACAGCCGGAGAAGGGAAACCAGCCAATAAAGCAAATAGCACACCATGTTAATGTGTCTTTGTCTAGTATTATAACATAGTTCGGTAGGGGTTTGAATCCTGTAAACAGTGTGTGTTGGGGGTGTGTGAATGTGTGCAGTTTCCTTAGAGAGCTGTCCCCTTTTGGGAGAATGGGAAAACTCACTAAAAGAGGTACATTCCTCTTTGGAAAGTCTGATGATGTCACCATCCTACAAATACAGCAGGAGAAGGAAAACCATTAAATAAAGCAAATAGAGTGCTATGTTAATGCATCTCTCTGTAGTAACATAATATAATTAGATAGGGGTTTGAATCCTGTAAACAGTGAGTGTGTGTGCAATTGTCTTTGAAAGGAGTGCCCTTTTGGAGACTGGGAAAACACACTAAAAGAGGTACATTCCTCTTTGGAAAGACTGATGATGTCACCATCCTACAAATAGAGCCAGAGAAGTGAAACCACCCAGTAAAGCAGATAGCGCACCATGTTAATGCATCGCTTTCTAGTGTTTTAAAATAGCTAGGTAGGGGTTTGAATCCAGCAAATGCTGACTGTGTGTTTGTCAATGTGGTGTGGATTTTGCTTTTGCTATGGTATGACATAGTATGATTACAACAGTAAGTGCATTGCACACATCAGGTATCTGCGTGGAAAATATATATGTGTACATGTCCCCTCAATCAGTACAAAGGTGTGAAGCCTGTATACTACATGAATACATTTGTTTCCATTGACAGATTGTGCCGCTGCTTCTCAGATCGTAGGTCATATATGTATGTATGTGACAAGGCTGTCCACTGTCGTGTTCTGTGGCCAAGGTCATCTGTGGCACACACACCCATGACAGTTACTTAAGAGTAGTGTGAGTGAGGGTATATACCTGGGGTATATGTCAGACATGGTCATACACAACAAAGACTGCCAAGAATGGACAGTCTTTATAGGTGTATGACTGCCTTGTGGATATGCATTCAGGCCTCTAATGTCTTATGTGATACACCTTGGGACTCCACAATACCTATGGATATGTGGATACCAAGGGGCACATGACATAACATGAGGCTGTATGTACACATTGGTACCCAACATACATGTTGAGGGCTACCACCTGTGTGGTACTGACACGATAGTATGTAAAGTACATGATGACTATGCCATAGTCAGCTTACTGCTATACAGCATGTATCAGACAACAGGTATCTGTCTGTATGATAGCCTTGTGTAGGATATGCGTCCCATCCAGGGAATGCATTGTAGGCCAATGCATGCATTTCCAGATTTGGATGGACACGTCCCTAGTGTGTCTGCATGTACCTAAGGGGACTATATGCCAAACAGGTGTGGTCACAGGAATGGGTGGCAGTCATTACCACTGGTTAGTGTTATAGTGTAGCACCGGAAGGATCCAATTGTTACTGAGAACCCTACGACTGTGTGTCATTTGTCAGGACATCATCCAATAATTGCTTATAGTTATGCTGTTGAGGTTGAGTATACTACCAGACCACAAATCATTGACAGATATTAACGGTATCACCCACAGCATAGTGTCAACTCATGTCATACACACGTCTACCCATGTTAGTACATAACTGTAGTAGAATGCATACTGGCCATTGAAAGATACTATGAGATGTTAACAATGTATACGACAGGGTATGCCACACATCCCATGTGTCCACTATGCATGTACATGCAGACTGTGTGCACCCCCCATGTTCACAGATGTACACTTGCTAATCTGTACTGCACACATCACACACGTACTGTCCACTCACTAACACATGCTGGCAACACATTACACTTCAGCCAAGTGGCACATGGGTGGACAATACATACTCAGACCTAACAGTGGTGTAAACAATGCTACATTGACAATCAGAGCTTTGATGCATAATGTCTGCTCAGATATACCTACAAGGATGTCGTTACACTTCCTTGTTGACAACTTGCTATTATTGCTACACTGCTATAGTGTCACCCTGTGCATCAGCACCATGTTAGCCTGTCCCTCCATCAATGATGCAGATGACAGGAGGTGACACAGGTATCATCATATGCACAGGGCGTTTTGTTGTTTGCCAGATCCTGACATTGACCCATCCAATCGACATGTCTGTGTGTGTGTGTGTGTGTGTGTGTGTGTGTGTGTGTGTGTGTGTGTGTGTGTGTGTGAGGGACAACAGTACAGCATGGGCCAATGTTGATGTAATGTGTGTGTGTATGTGTGAGCCCTAGTTGTTTGGTTAATGTGTGTGTGTCTGCATGCACACAGCTCCACCATGTGGCTGCCATATACGGTAGTTTGTGGGACAGCCACAGACTGTACCTGCTAGGCTGTACAGATCATTGTCTCCGGCCATGGACACAGTACCTGTGCCTGGCAGGGGTGCTATGGACAGTATCAGGTACCAACCCTGACTGGGTACTGTCATCAGAAGCAGAGGTATGACGACTAGACCCATGTCCCTGCTGGGACTGGCCAGAGCCACGTGCATGTGGTCTACTGGGATGGTCAATGGACAGGCTGTGAACTGTGGGCCATCCGCGACCACTGCCAGCTGTTGCTGTTGCTGGCATGCATCTGCATCGACGTCACAACCATCCCGCATGGTCCTGGCTCATGGAAGACATGTTGTGGAGGGCATCTAATGTCTCCCCCCAATGTCTATCAATGACCTCTGTGTAAGTCCGGATGGCACCAGCAAGGTCACGGATGCTGTCATTGATAGCGGTGTAATGTGCCCTCTGCACCCTAAGTCCCTGCCTGGTGTATTGTTCCATACGTGCCTGAGCCTGTATTACAGCCCGGAACATACTGGTCATCGTAAGATCTGTGAGGGCATGCCTACCAGGGGCAATATGACCAGTGGTGCTCCCCCGAGAACCCCTGGACCTCCGCCTATGTGGTACCATTCCAGGTCTATGGCTATGGCTGCTGTGAGGGGATGCAAGTGCCATGGGTACCACACTCTCCTGGTCAATGCCAACTGTATGCTGTCCCTCACCTATGGCCATTGGTAGTGAGGGATGTATTGACAGTATGAGTGTGCGCATAGATGGGGTTGAACTCTGTGTACTGTCGATTGGCGGACCAACGACAGATCCTGTCAAATCTTCCTGTGCCAAAATACATGTGTCATCATCACCACTATTTGTGGCAGTGGCTTCAGGTTGCCTGCTGCTTTTGCCAACCCCTAACTCAGCACCTGTGAGAGGAAGACAGGAAACACACTTTACGGTCTACACATGCACAAATGTGCACATGCACACATGCACACATGAACACATGAACACATGCACATATGCACACATGCACACATGAACACATGGACACATGCACACATGAACACTAATACACTCCTCACTACAGCACATACACACACATACCAGCAATCCAACACATACTCTATAGTGGGTGAACGTGGGTGTCAGTATCACAAGGTAGATGGTCACCACACACGTGTCAGCATGCAGAATATGTGTTGCACAAGACCATGCAGTGCAAGTGTAGATGCCCCTATTAAATGGCAGTATACATGGCTTTGATGCAACTGTGTAGTTGTTCAGTGATTGGCTACACCCTGGAACACAATGTGTACATGGACACAACATTGCTGTGCAGGTATTATCAGCTTTGCAATGCCCTGTGCATCATCACTCACAAGTATACATGCCATGGCTGCATGTGTTATCTGTGTGACACATAGATATCCATGTCTGAGTACAGTGTCAGTGTCCATAGCAGATAATAGTGGGCACGGGTGTAGCACATGCATGCTATGTACACACACGGGATGTGCGGTGCATGTTGACGTGAATGAATCCCAATGCTCGACATGGCCAGTGTACAGTGGTTATGGTGAGTGTGGGACATATTGCAGATATGTAGGTGCCAGACATGGCATGGCATGCTACACGACTGCAACATTAAACACCACACATACCCAATGTGTGTCAAGTGACCTATACACTCACTAGCATTCCAGGACATATATGTGACACTTTGTTTTGATGGTGACTGCTGTGCATATTGTGTATACTGGCATATGTAAGCACACAGACAACATGCTATGCATATTGTGTATAGGTGCGTATGTTTGCACACACACAACACTGAGGTGCAAAGCAATGACTGCTATGCGTAGTACTGTGGTCACTGCAACTGGATGGGGTGTAGTACCCTGTGCCATCATCAACATGCATCTTGTGGTCACTCACAGCTACTAATGTGTGCAAGACCACCGCCTAGCATGCTGTGCCTGAACTGCAGTGCCATGGCTATGTTCACAATTACACAGCCACCTTGTACATGGGTGTGTGAGGTGCCCAATAGGAAGCATTGCCTAACATGACTGTGTTATGTGTTGCAGAGTGTTGCACAGCCCCATGATAGGCCTCTACCCCTGAGGTACATCATGTGTGTGTGCATGATATGTGGGATACTGAAGTGTGACCTTACAGCGGGTGTGTGGTAATGCCAAATGTAGCATGTTTTCGTGTAGTGCGTATGATAAATGTGTTCTGTTGTGTACAGCTGTAGCAACTATGCATATCCAATGTGCAGTACAGTGTTGCCACAATTGTGTCTGCTGCACTGTGCATTGCATGTGATTGAGGCAGCTACTGACTTTACTGAGATGACTGATGTCTCAGAGCAAATATGCACAGCATGCATTATGCGTAGGTGTGTTACGTGTACATGGCCTACACCTCACCTATGACATGCACATTTCATTACCAATATTAAAGTGTTAACACGCTCACCAGCATGTATCGTCTGCCCTGCTGTCACACCAGAGGGACCTAGAAGAATATGACACAGTTTGTTAGTGGCCACAACTGTGGCATTGCTACTGTGAGTGTGCTAAACGACAGTGGAACAACAGTCAACAGTCACAGGTGTACGGATACTATTCCAAATATCAGTATTGCACACGTTAGGCAGCACAACTGCTAAACACACAGTACACATCTCACATATGCATATTCTAACAATACAGGTAACGGTAGTCTACAGCTAGGGCATATTACCTGCACGCTCCATGTCATCCTGCTGGGTGGCTCTGGCCTCCATGATGACATGTGTGATGCTGTTGCTGCTGTAGGCCAGGAGCAACCATGCTTAGGAGCAGCTCCTCCACTCTGGTGAGGGGGGGATGTATGGCCACCCCACCACCTGTGGCAAGCTGTTGCCTATGGATATCAGATGCATGCCGTCGGACATGTCTAATTAAGTCAGTGCAGTGATGGCGTACCTGCTCATATGTCCGCTTATGCATGCCTATGTCATTTACCCGGCGAACAAGGTCTTGCCACAGTGCAGTACGGTCATGCTGATGCTGGCTGGCCCTGGAAAAAAGCAGGTTATAATGCTGCACCAGGCTGTTCAGAATTTCCTGCTCCTCCACAGCTGAATACGATAGATTACTTTGATGAGCCATAACCCTGGAAGACAATTAAACGATATGTGTGAGCATCTCATGTGGCACACTTGACATTATAAAGTACAGATATCACTTAACTGCTATATATAGCATCTATCTGTCTATCAGAGGATACACATGTTCAATACCACATATCAGTACTCAGCCCACAACTGGCTGGCAATGCCTGCAACACTCCATATAACAAACCAGTATACACCAGTAGTCGGCACACTGTTTGGGATACAATGCACAACCTCGCCCCGGGGATATATATCAAGCTAATGCATGAAGAAATATGTCATCCAATGCAATGAATGTCATGTACATTTACAGTATTACCGGTAAACCACCCTAGTCTTTGATGCCATACCCCTACCTAACATATGTGCACGGTTGTTAATATAGCTGGCATACTGCTGTAACAGAGTATACATGTTGCTAGGTACACACACATACCCTGTAACACACATGTGATTGTGGGCATGGTACAGGCATCATTAAACACACATCAGACATACATACAACACACAGATGTATGCCGACACAGATGAGCATTACCTGTGTACCTTATAGTACTGTGTGCCCCTACTTACAGATACCTATGCCTGTGGTATGTAATCTGTGCAGACTACAGGAAACACACAAGACAGTGTTACCAGGGACTGTGAACATACACCACACTGTGCTGTTTAGGCCTACAGCTTCAGGTAGTACAACAGTTCATATGTGAGCTGGAGTCACCAACAATACAACTTACTGAGCATACATGTATTGCTTCAGCCTACATTGGGACACCACAGTCATACACAAGGAACTACGTCACAACATATGCCATCCTACTATGTTTGTATCCCAATAACTGACACATCTTTCTCTGGCCTCACACCTAGGACACAAACTACCATGACAGACACAACCTCACACTAAGCTATCACACCTTTACAAACCTTGCACACAGTCACTGTCACACTCATTCCACCTCACATAGCAGGTATTGCACTGAGTACATGTGTGTGTGCATTGTGTCATAGGTAGGTAATACGCTATTGACCCTAGGGCCTAGAGCAGCCTAGCAATATGCTACCCTGGCCTTTGACACACATGTAATGTGATTTCACTTGCTCATGTCAGCCGGATACACAGAGGTGACTCCAAGGGCATATTACCTATCTCCAAAACAATCATCAGGGGTATGTATGACATCTGCTAATGAGGAGTCTTGTTTGTTCATGCTGGGTGGTTTAGTCCAGAGTATGGCATATTTGTGGATAGGAACCTGTACCTGCAGCATGTGCTGTTTAGTGAGGTGACAAGGATTAGAGCCCTAGGTCATGTAGCCCGGAGGGATTGTGAGGTGTTGTCATGGTGGTTGGCCGACTGTTATGGATGTGACATACCTCTGTATGTCCGGCAATGGTAACCTCTGGGTGGGCGGTATGCAACGCACTCTAGCTGTGGATTGTGAGTCAGTCTGCATAGGGCATGTGTTTGAGGGCAGTATTACTCTTTGTTAGGTATGTCTGTGGCCTTTCCACTTGCTGTAGTTGTCATGTGAGGTACATACCACATGGGGCATTGTGATGAGTAGAGGGGAACACCGACCTATATTTCTCTAGATGACACATCTTTTGTGATGACATGTACCATGTAGACAGATTACATGACTACTGTGGCACTGTGATTATCAAAGGGGAGCCTACTGTCCACCTGTGTCCCGTGTACCCTTCTGACACCATCAGTGTTAGGCAAGCTACCACCTATGTGGCAGTTACTGCGTAAGGTGTTTTGGAATGGGGTATGGCACTGCAGTATCAACACTGGTGTTCAGTCCATGCCTTGGACAACAGGCACCTGTTGCAGTACATATGACCCCGTGTCTCCCTCTCTCTCTATATACATATATATATATATATATATATATATATATATATATATATATATATATATATATACATACAAACATACATATCTATCCATATCTATACATATCAATACATATCTATACATATCCATACATATCCATACATATCTATATATATCTATATATATCTACATATATATACATATATCCATATAAATCTATATATATATATCCATATATATCCATATATATCTATATTTATCCATATATATATCTAAATATATCCATATATATATATATATATATATATATATATATATATATATATATATATACATGTATATATATATACACATACATGTAAACATCCATTGCTGTACATATAGCTGCACATATAGGCACATATACTGCCCATCTTTCATGGTGGGGATGTCAATTATGCAACAGTTGTGAGACATACGGTTATGTAATACTATTGCACAATGTTGTGCAGAATGCATTCTGCTGTCCTCAGGCCGTATAGCTGTTGCAGGCCTCACTGCCTGTAGCTCAGTCCCACAGCGTTTAACACCACATGACATATACCGGCACTGCTTTCTTTCTGCAATGCCACACACTACAACCTACATACATATGTGCACATAGCAGCCTTCAACAACATACATATGCCCAGCCTTCACTAACAGTTGCAGTATGTCCCTTGCCCTATGCAAATGTGCATGTACATATAGATACGGACTGCTGCCACATATGGATGATTCACAGTATGTAGAGTACCCTTCAGACACATCTTTCGGATGTCAGCAAATACATATCTGTTACATACCTTACCTTTGTATTCCTCACCTCCGTCTGTTGTAGGTGTTGTTTTTTTTTTTTTTTTTTTTTTTTTTGTTTCCTCTGTGTGTTGCTGTTTGTTTTCAGCATCTGCCTCCTACTGCCTGTTTGTGTGTTTGTGTCTGTCTGTCTCTCTCACTCATGCTCTCTCTCTCTCTCTCTCCCAGTTGTTGCAATGATATTATTGCATGTGTGGACAGCAGATACAGGCTGCTTTTCTAGGTATCTGCACATGTGCGTGTGATGGCCTCTGCACCAATTGGTGCCCACCATTTAGTAATTGCATCCAGCCTGCTGTGTGGTAATTGCAGTTCTCACTGTGATTTCAGGACACTGCTATAAAATGATAGGTTAGGTAGGCATAGCCCTTTCAGTTTTGCAAGGTGGGGACCATGCTTGTTTGCTGTGGACACTGTTGTCTCAGTCAGAATGTTGGTATATTTCTCATATCTGAAGCTGGGTTGTAGCCAGTGAAATGCATGTTGTACTGAAACCTGACTGTTGCTTCTTCCAGTACACTCTTCTCAGTGTGTAGGTTTACTCACACCTCCTAATGCTAACACTGGATACATGGGTGTATGTACTTTCTTTTTGAATTAGAGAATTAACTGGCATACATCAGTAGTTATTGCAATGTATTCCTATGGCTTTCCTATTTTTCCATTACATTCACTCATTGTAATGCATGTTATATTTCTTTCAGCACCAAGTTATTGTGTATCTGCTGTGGCTTAGTGGTACGTCATGCAGACTGGTGAGTCCAAAGTGTGGGGTTTGAGACTGACAAGGGTATTTTATTTTGCTGCTGAGCAGCACAAGGGCCCTGTCATACAAAGTGACTAAGGCACTTTTAAGCAGTTGTAAGTGGGTTTGCGTGGGTTTGCGCAATGCTTAGCGATGCTAAGCTAAGCTTAGCTTAGCTTATTTTATTTTAGCAATACTAAGCCAAGCTTGGCTTAGCTTATCATATCTTAGCAATGCTAAGCTAAGCGCACACATGCGCACACTGGTGCAAACCCGCTTACTACTGTTTACAAGTGCTCACTCCCGCTAACCCCTGTGCTCATTTCTTTGACAGAAAAGTAAATTGGGAGATAGGAATATGGTGATAAAGGGTGCACAAAGAGGGGAAGACAGTAGGGAAACCAGCTTGGGATGTACAGGATGGGTGTGGAGAAGGTCCATAGCTGCCCATTTCTTTACCAGCAACAGCTGTGCATATGCAATACATTAGGAGGGATATTTGAAACCTTCCACCCATGAGAGAGGGGTGAGGACAACTAAGTATGTTGTACTACCAATTATGAATATCAGGCACATGCCTGACTGCTACACTGTCATTAGTACGTTACTCACTTCTGAACAGTTTGTGGTTTGTTTGTGTTGACATTAGCACAGCCTGCTCAGGACAACCTGACATATTTCACTACTGTGTATGCCTACCTACACCCTTGATTGTGCCTGACTACACGGATATATAGTACCTTTGGGTAGGGGTGCAGAACTGCAGAGTGCATTATTTATTATCATGTGATGTTTATCTTACTGAACATGCAGAGTTGCTGTGCACCTGTAAGTCTATAAAGGCTAGTAGTCTGTCTGAGTAGCTCCCACCTGTGGACATATCCAGATGGTAGACAGAGGTCAGCCTAGTATTCTTTAACTGTACACCACACCAGTCTTTTCAGCACCTGAACAATGACATTGTCATAGGTGGTTGCTAGCAGTACATGGCTACATCATTTGATATTTCTGTGTTGTACTTCTACATAAAGGCATGCTTGTGGGATTCATTCCATAGCTATTTGCAGAGTGTGTAACAGCAGACAAGCTGATATGCCTGTGTGTTTCTGACTCTTCCAGGCCTCAGATACTCTCAGGTATATATTTGAACAGCCTCAGGGAAAGGTACATATAACTGGGATACACCTGTGATATATTTCAGACATTTTGCAGTTCAGACTTTGGGGGATTCAGAGCATATGTATTACTACACCTTTTCTGATGTGCAAGCAGTGTCTACCCTCACTTATTGACATTTGTCATTAAGTGAGATTCCCCACCTTTCTGCCTACTGTTAGTACATTTCACAGGGAGTCAGAGGGGCACAGCTAACATTTGTTTACAAATCAGGGTCATCCCTGTAGATCAGTCACTGTTGGGAGGTCTGGCCTGTGACCTATGCAAATATGCCAGTGTTTATCCTGCTCTGATACTGTGTGGGGTTTGTAAGGTGCTACTGTAACATTATTCCCTACTAGCATGGCTAATTCTCTTTTCACAGTCATGTCATGCAATTCCACAACACTTGCTGGTTAAGACCCACAGAACAAGATTTGTGTTATGCCATTCCTATTTTCCCTTTACATTCACTCATGGAAATGCATGATATATTGCTTTCAGCACTAAGTTATCATATATCTGCTGTGGTGTAGTGGTACTTCATGCAGACTGGTGAGTCCAAGGTCCCGGGTTCGAGACTGATAAGGTTTTTTTATTTTGCTGCTGAGCAGTACAAGGGCCTTGTCATACAGAGTGACTAAGGCACTTTTAAGCAGTTGTAAGCAGGTGTGCGTGGGTTTGCATGATGCTTAGCAATGCTTAGCTAAGCGCACACAAGCTCACACTTGCGCACCCCTGCTAACTACTGCTTAAAAGTGCTTACTCCTGCTAACCCCCGCGCTAATTTCTTTTAAAGAAAAGAAAATGGGGAGATAGGAAAGTGGTGAAAAAGGGGGCACAAAGAGGAAAAGACAGTAGGGAAACCAGCTCTGGATGTGCAGGATGGGTGTAGGGAAGGTCCACAGCTGCCCATTTCTTTACCAGCAACAGCTGTGCATATGTTTGAAATTTGGTGAGAAATTTGAAACCTTCCACCCCTGAGAGAGGGGTGAGGACAACAAAATATGTTGTACTGCCAATTAGAATTATCAGTTTACATGTCCAGCGGATATGTGTGCGAATTGGGCAGCTATGTATGGGGTGTAATTTTTTTGTGGGAACAGATTGCCCTTTTTTATTTTTTTTTCAGGTGAGAGTGGAATGTGAGGTAGAGGAAGTAGGTATATTTGGGAAGGTAGGTTGGGGAGGTAAACAGACAAGACAAACAAGACGCATACAGGGGCAGAGTTTGACACATGGGGTGGGTGAACACAATTGATGGGGAAGGATGTTTGGAAATCGCAAGCCCATGAGCCCACAGATGGTAACAGTGGAACTGAGATCCTCACCCATGGGCAGTCACCACTGCACCTTCACAGCCCGGAGGGTGGCTGTGCTGAGGGCTGTGTAGGACAGGCAGGCTCACCTGAGAGACGCGCCACTCTCGTCTCGAGCTGGCATAGGGGATCAGCGACTGAACGCTGGATCTCCCTACGCACCACAGCCCGGACCCTAGCAAGGGTGACAGGTGGCCCTCCTCCGCCCACGCTTGCACGGGGGGATGAGCCCCATCCCCTGCAGCGCTTCCACCCGAAGGTGGCACAGGACCAACGAAGGAGGGGAGCCTGGGCTGGGCACCAGAGCTGCTGGTGCCAGGTGCACTCGCCAACTGAGGAGGGACAGGTGGGTCTGCTGGGACCAGCCTTCCCATACGTTCTGTGATTAGGTGTGTTTAATTACAACATAAACAACAGCATTCCAGATTAGTTGTAACAGCATCCAGTAATATTCCCATTAACCCAACACACCAAGGTTCCAACAGTTGAACAGCAAGCATAACACATGCATATATTGAATGACAGTGGATATTCCAACAGCATGCAGGGATGTTTGGTAGCAACAGGCCACCATGAACGTGGTGTTTGAACAGGGCACATGCATCAACATCAATGCAAATATTTATAAAACAATAGGACATATGTCCCAACAGATATTTAAGATTACACATACCCATTGAGGTGTGGAATTGCATGGTTTATGCACATATGGTAGGGTGTAGAAAAAACCTTGGTTAACATCTTATAATGACCTTTTAGTCTACACTACATTCCCAGTGACTGCAAGTGTATATCCCCTACCTGTATTATTATGCTTGCCACCATACATTAGGTTGTGTCATGGTTTTGGCTAGTTCAATATATGCCTGACCTATATCTGACATACTAACTGTCCAGGATGCAGATGTTACTGCTACATATTTCTTGTCTGCATTTATATTTCTTTATCTACATATCTGGGATGTTTTCACATGACATTTTCACTTTGATTTGTACAGAACCCTGCATTTCTTGACACACACTCACATTTCTGGTGAATAATTACATGCTACACGTGTGCCAGGTTTACTTATTTATGTCAGCCAGTAACTGACTATTGTGGACTGTATATATGTTTCACAGCTACTAGCACTTCCATCACTCTTATATGGGACTGCATAACTCTGGGTTGCCAGCACATTTTCAAACAGTACTGTTTGTATAATGCAAGGGTACAACAACATTTCATACTCTGTGACACAGACACATTCTGGGTTTTAGACATTTATTAATGACATTGCACACTTTTTCACAGGCTCACTCCTTTATTTGTTTTAACGGTGTTTATGGCAGACATGTTCAAGACATATTATACGTTTATTAATAGGTTAGAACAATCTTTTTTCAGGCTCACTCACTTATGTTATATGACAGTGCCTGCAGAGATATTATTTCAGACATATGTTCCCTTTCCTAATGGGTTACTACACTCTTTTTCTGCCTCTCTGACGTTTTTATCTGACAGTACATGCAGAGGACTTATTCAGGCAATTCTATGGCTGTTTTATTGGACTATAACACTTTCTTTCATGCTCTCTCCCATATTTTATATAACAATACATGCAGAATAATCACTAACCTGCCTGGTGGCGCAGCCTTAGCAGCCTATCAACATAGGCTTGTTGATTCATAGCACGGTCACCTGCAGCTGTAAAGTAAATGAAGGGATATTGAGACATACCTGTCTGTTATACATACTCCATTATCAATTCTTACATACTGCATTCCATAGCTACATACTCAGTTGTGGGGCATTCTGCATCCCACGGGCCTCCTGTATCCACTGGTTCAGGCGGTCCTGCTTTCATCTCTTCAGGTCTGCATGGTGGTGATGGACCTGCTCACCAGTCCGAGGAACACCTGTGGCACTGGTGAGGTCATGAGCTAACCGGTTCCAAGCCTCTGTCTTGTACTCCGTCCCTTGGAACTGGCCCTAAAAAAGTCTTGACTTGTGATGGTGGACAAGGAGCCAAACCATGTATTTGGACTCCTCGATGCCCCAATGTTGCGCTCGGGAGCGTGAACCCTCTCCTGCACCTGCCATTCTGACTGCAAATGTGAGCTACAATCAGTTATGGCGAGTATTCCAGCCTATGGGGCTTAAATATGCCGCATTTCCCACACTTTTTTGTGATTGGCCATTTTGTAAAATTCTTGGCTGACTGCAGACCTGCTTAGTAATGGTTAAACTACTATTGGTAAGTTTATGAATGTTAATAGTGGCTGCTTTCCCTATGTTGTCATGGCTTAGTGGTTCTGTACTTTGATTATGAGGCACAGGGTCCTGGGTTTGAACCTTGTCATTCTTTTATTTTAATACTGTCTAAACAGGCTAGGGGTGTGGCTGCGTTTAAGCAACTTACCTCTACGTTGCTCCCCAGTGCCCTACGGTGCCCTGGTTGGCGCAGCAAGCACGTCCACGCAAACACATTGCGCTGGGTAAAGCGCTTTTAAACTTTGGGCAACTCTATTGCACTGGGTAAAGTGCTATTAAACTATGGGCAACTCTGTTTAGCTGGGTAAAGCGCTATTAAACTATGGGCACCTCTGTTTAGCTGGGTAAAGTGCTATTAAACTATGGGCACCTGTGTTTAGCTGGTTAAAGTGTTGTTTAACAGCAGGCTATTATATATCTGGGTCCTTTAAAAATATATATTTTGTTCACTGATACATTGGCCATGTCACTGCTTTTAATAAAATTTTAATCATATATGTCTGGTATTATTTCAAATACTGATTTAAAACATAAATAAGAAGGGGAGTAGTGGGACTGGAACTGTGAATGCCTTCTCTTTGTGCATACGCTCTACCATTACGCTATTGCAACTTGGTGTGATTTGCATAAACATTCTTTCTTATGCTCTTCCATGTCAGAATTGCTAACTATGGCTAAGCAATGGGCACACATGCGCACACATGTGCAAAAATGGGCAGCTATATCGTGGATTTTAAAAAATAAATAAATATTTTACTTTTTATAACTGTGACGGGGGTTTACAGTGTCAGGAAGTGTGGTGTTGGATGCAAGTACATTTGAGAGAACTCGCTCTTGTGTGCTGACATTTTGCTTTTACTACACTTGCAGGGGTGTGGACATTTAGACTACTCGGCAGTCGGACACGCCCCCTGCTTTCATACTCAGTCCGTGTAAGAGTTACGGTTGAGTCAGAGTGCCCTCATGAATATTCATGGCATCTGACGTCATACCATTCAACTGCAGCCTCCGAGTAAGACTTATTAAGTCTTACACTGAGGATTCGTGAATCCGGGGGTTGGTCTATAGTATTAAGTTTAATAGAAATGTGGAAACTGGATTAATTTCATTTATTTTTATTTTATTTATTTTATTTTATTTTATTTTATTTTACATTTGTTAACCAAGAAATTCCGACTGGACCAGGTCCATTTTCAGCAGAGGCCCAGGGAGAAAAGCTCCAGCATCAAGTTATACAAATACAGTACATCCAGCATAATACACAAAACAGCTTACATCGTGTATGCTGAGCACAGTAATATAACAAGAAATTAATAAAACACTCCAGGTAAAAGAAGATATAGAACATAGGTAAAAGACAATGTCAGTTACAGTACATCCAGCATAATACACAAAACAGGTTTTATCATATATGCTGAGCATAGTAATATATTTATTAATTTATAATAATCTAGTTTAGTCTTTCATTATCATATTCAGTACAATTTCTTTACTCTTTGGTTTTGTCACTTTTTTCTTTATAAGTATAATTGTCTTTGACATGCATTGTACATAATGTCTATATTTGTCTTTTCTAAATTGTTCCCAGATGTTGCTGTATAGTTATATAATTGTCTTTGTATTTATGATTTGGAACAACAATAAACTTATCTTCTTTCCAAATTTTTAATGTTCTTTAACTAACTTTATTCAGCGTTCATTGTCTTATTCAAAGAAAAGACACTACAGCTCTTCTTGCATCTGAATGTGCTCTCTCTTCTTTTTCAGTTCACAACTTCAAAGAGCTGTGCAATGGTTACTCTTTTCAGATCCCTGATAACTCTTCCAGAATCACCAACTTCCATGTGCATTTATTACCACCTTTATTAATATTATTAAAGTTCACAAATCTTGCAGGCTGTAACTATAATGCATAAATTTATTTCCCAACCCACAATGCATGAATAGGGAAAAAAGGAGATCAAGAGACTAGAGGCGTCTTACTGAAGAGTTTAACCATGCATATTTCTGCTGACTGATAATCTTTTCCCATACTGTGTGAACTTCAGCAATATTTCAGCAACTTTTCATACTGAAGATAATATACATTTACATTTAGTTACAGTTTGCTCAGTATTTAAAACTAATCAAAGATATAAAAAAGCAGCATTTTGTGGTAAACAACATACCTATTTTGATAGTGAGGATGGGGAGTACAATATTTTGAAAATTGCCTTAAGAGTTGTCATTGCATTATATGTGATAATCATAGTGGATCAGTGGCGTCACATCAAGGAAAGAAAGTACTTGTAAGTAATCAAAACTTAAATAATAGTGCTGTGTTACCATTCCGACAACTTGATTAGCCAGATATGCAACTTTGCAACCTATTGGATTTAATTGTATGCTTACAGTACTGTGTGCTTTCTTGAAGTTAGAAATTAAGTGATGGAATTAACCCACCATATCTGTTTTCTTTGTTTTTTTAACCTAACTAAATTAATAAACGTGTTGTTAAGTTGAAGATGTAGCAGAAAAAATGGAATATTTTTTCTGTATGTTCAGTATGCTAAGAAGTTTCTTGAAGAGAATTCTCTGCTCCTGCTATACAGTGAGTCCATTAGGAAGGAAGAATCATATATTTCCACTTCTCTCTGACTGTCTGTCAATCTCAAACATTGTGTTTCTTTCTGTAAGACATCTTACAACCCACTGAGTACTCCTTACAGTTCTATGAATGCCGCTACTTACTTTTTTACTGAATGAGCAGCTTTGAATTTTTTTATTTAATTATATTTTGTTTCTCAGTGTAGTTCAGTGATCTCAGTGGTTCAGTTACAGACACAACCTGGGTGAATAGGATCAAATAAGAACTAAAGAAAACATATTTCTGATACAAGGATATGATGTCAATCATAACCATATTTACAGATGAAAAAATATGCTACATTTAGTTCGCAAAGCAGTTTAAAAAGTCAAAATATGGAATTAGCCTTAGCAGAGCTTTTTGGATACGATGCAGCCATAATGACTGAGATGGCTTATGACGCATGGATAGCAGCATATCATTATGTAGACAGGTATGAAGACATTGGAAGAGGCAGGTCAGAATAGCTTCAGGAAAGGATTCCATGGGGAGAAGACAGAAGACAGAAAAATGGAGAGAAAGGCATGCAGAGGGATAAGGAGTGTAAAGAAGTGAGAGAGATACAAAGAGAAGAGGGGGGTAGGATGAATGGGAAGCAGTAAGTAAGAGTGTGACAATATGAGAAAAGGAAGTATGAAATAAGGATAAAGGGGTGTGAAAGAGCTGCAAGGTTCATGTAACATGACCTGTGTGAGTGCAGTTGCACTTTATTTGGGTGAAGACGTGTTCCTTGAGCTTTTGCCTAAAGTCCAAGTACATTTGGACGTCTCTGACTGAGAGTGGAATGGAGTCCCATAGTTTAGGTGCCAGCATAGAGAATGCATGGTCAGTGCAATGAAGTTTAGTTTTAGGAGTTAGTAGGGTGTGTTGAGACTGAGAGTTACTCCTGAGATTATATGATGGAGATTTGGTGAAAAGTTTATGAGTAAGAGGGGAAGATGTCTCAGGAGAAAGGGCTTTGTGACTTACTGATCCTAGTAGGAGGCTGGATTTCTAATGTGCTGGGAGCCATTTAGCTTTGGTGAGAGTTAGACAGTGATGTTCATTAAAGGGGAAGTTAGTACTTAACCAGTAGATTTTATTGGAGATAGTCTACAAGTTGGTGGCATTTTCTTAGAGACTGTAGCTATTATGGGTAGTCCATATTCAAGTTGAGATAAGAGTATTCCTTTGCCTATGGTAGCTTTGGCTAGCTTGGACTGAAGAGGAGATAGCTTGTTTGTCCAGAACAGTACTGTGGTGATCTTTTTGTATGTGTTTTGAATGTGTAGTTGAAAGTTAAGAAATTGGTCTAGCCAAATGCCAAGGTATTTGAAGGATATGGTAGTTTCTATGGTGGTATTATTAACATCTTCAATAGTGAAGAAGCTGGATGCTTTGACTGTGGTGAATCAGGAGTTGCAAGATTAATCTTCAATAGGTCCTCTGTCTTCAGACTGAAATATTAAATGGCACAGTTCAACATTCCTCAGTCAGGTTTCCATTTCAAGATGAAGCTGAATTATACATTTCAGTATGTGAATAACTGTATGGAAGAAGATATTGGTGTACTTATTCCATTCAGCTGTTTCATTACGCCCCTAAATTTCCCTTATATCTTCTTGCTCAAGTCATCAAATAATCCATAGGCCTATACTGCTACCCAGACAATTTCAATAATAATAAGAGCAATGGGTCTCATCAAAAAGAATTTACAGTTATATTTCAATATGTTACCAATACATGTAACTCCATATGAATTGCAGGAGTCAGTTTTGGGCACATTGTAGCTGCTTTGAAGATCACTTCTGGCTAAATCAAACATTGAAACAATACTAATTTCATGAATTTTAATCTTACTTTGACTTAGTAATGGAGTCCATTCCTAAGATGTTATTAGAAACCCAAGAGGCTTGGAGAAATTAAACAACATTCCCTAGAGACTTTCATTCCAAGTCCCCATCACCCTCTTGGTCAACTAATATGTTTTATAAGACACCACTTGAATTTCAGACTTTTAGCAACCACACAAATCTCTTTATCCCCAACTTCTTTTTTCTCATCGGATGCACATATGTGACTTAATCTTTGGCAAACAGGATATCCATATCTTGTTCTTTTTATCTCTTTCAGTATATGCATGCCACTTTTCTTGTACTCAGTGCTCTCGCCATTTTAATAAATTTCCAGTGTATGCGCATTACTAGACCACTCTTTCTCCATATAGCTGCCTATGCTAGTCACATCACTCCATAGACCACCTTAGCATTGTCTGCATACTAGTTCATATTTCTTTTTGCTTATTTTATACCATAAATTATTTTGTACTTAACAGTACAGGTAGGAAGTGAAAATATTTTATTTAGCATCTTCTATAACTTAGCTGTGTCTTACCTTTTTCTTCTTGATGTGTTGACTTCCCTCTGTGCTTTGTTAAAGCTTATCTGGCTTACCTGAAATTTGGCCAGCTATGGAGTTTCCTTAGTGTCAGCCTTTTGAGAGATTGGAGGGCCTGCTTCCTCTTCTTCCAGAACAGAAATTGGAGCCTTGGTGTCTAACTCTACCTCTAATAAAGGCAGCTAATGACAATATTCTTTAGTGTTTGGTGTTACTGCCACTTTATGCTTTTTTTTCTTGCTCTGTTTCATTATAATTCTGATGCTTAGCACTTCTTTTTCCTGTTTAATGTTCCTGTACTTTGAATCAATAAGAATACAATTAGTGTTCATTCAAATTTATTGTTTTTCCTCAGGGTATACTGCCCTCTCCTTTTTTCTTTCCCTCTTTAGTTTGCTCTCTTTCTATATCATTGTGAGTGGAATTATGTTCTCACTTTATTTTCCTTTTTAGGTTGCTCTTCTCCTGCAAATGGTATCCTGAAACAAAGTTTGCTACCGGTTTTACTTTTTTTCCTTCCTTACAGAGACCTGATATCTAGAGTCCTACTTTACATGAATTTTTTGCTTTACACTGACAGAAGTGGGATTAGAACTCTGACTAGGTTCTGATTTTTCCTTTTTACTACACTAGTAAATAATTTCTTATTGTTAAGTTTCTCCTTGTCAGCATTCACTTACTGTTTAGAATTATTTACATTGGGGGCTTTCTAGTTTAGTTTTACAGAAAGTTTAGAATTATGCACAGCTTTTACATTTTTTAGACTTCCTAACTTCATTTCTGCAACTCCTTTTTCTCAAGTTAGCTCTATTCACTGCCTTGTAATACTTTGATGATAAAACATTAAAGTCTAGAATTTCATACCTTTAACTAACATTGTTCTGCAGGCTGCTTTGCTCAGTTAATCATGTTTCACAGTCTATATCTTTTACTATTCTAGTTAATTAACATTCTGTCAGGTCTCAGTACTCTCAGATATAAATTACTTAGCTTGTAACCTGACATCCTTTTGCTACAGAATAGGCATGTGCTCTTTTATATCTACATTTTGTAAATGTGCAGATTCCTCTCACTGTACATTTATTCAGAATTTGCTATATATGGAGCATTCTAACACTATAGTAGTAAAAAAATCCAAAGCCTGGAAACGTTGAGGTAAAATGCAGCATTTATTCCACACCAGAAAAAAAATTCACAAAGCTTGCAGGATCAAACCTTCATCAGTGTGTAAAAAAAGAGATCACATGGCTTAATTTAAATAGTATATTCAAACCATAATACAACTTAATACAACTGTGTCATGTGATTAGTTTTATGGTTTGAATGTACTATTTAAATGAAGGCATTTGATCTCTTTTTTTACACACTGATGAAGGGTTGATCCCGAAAGCTTTGTGATTTTTTTTTTCCTGTTTGGAATAAACGCTGCATTTTACCTCAAGTATTTCCAGGCTTTGGATTTTTTTCTACTGTTTTGCATTTTGTATCCTGCCTGGTTTACCTATGTGTTGTTCTTGTCTCTTTGGCTTTCTAACACTATCCCTTAATCTTTATTGGACTCGTATACTCTTCTGACTATATTTGGATATTGTCATCTACACTGATAAAATAATATACAAAGAAGTGCCTTCTCCCCATTGCTTCTACAAGTCGTTAAATTTGAGAAAATTTCCCCTTGTATTATATTATGTGTTATATTGGGAACTACAGAAAGGGAATGAGCTATCCTCCTAATCACAGTTTGTATTTCCATTTGATTAATTTGATACTTTTTATTATCTCACTAGATACAGAGCACCTCTACACCATTCTTAATCAGGGTTTTCTTTTTACAAACATATTACAATTTTACAATGTGACCTTACTGCCAAAATCTACTAATGCCTGCAATTTCCTGCCAGTGAGTAAGACAATGCATTTAATTAACTTGCCTGTAGCACAGTAGCAAAAGACTGACTGTACTATCTTTGAAGACAATTCATAACATTCCATAGGTATAAATTCAATAGAATAAATCTTCTCACTGTCAACAGTTTTCATAGGTATAACAACATTATCAATACCACTACCATTACTGGGGAAAACTTTATAGATATATTGCAACTTTTCTCACATGTGAAAGAAAGCATTTTTCAATTGATACTGAACCTGCCTTAATGGTTAAGGTGTTTACCTCACAGACAAAATGTACAAGGTTTTATTCTCAGCTTTGAAAGAAATTGTCTAGGCTTAAAATGGCTGTTAGGCCAACTAGACTAGTACTTACCTATACCTATGTTTGCTTCCATAATTTGATACATGCTTTATCAGAGGTTTAGACTGCTCAGTTTTAATCATTATTTCTTTACGAACAATTCTCAACTAGTACAACAACATTCCAGTGTCTTTTCTGTTCACTTTGAAATACCACCTTTCTTAAACTAGTAGGCAAAATTCTTTTAAACTTGAGTAGTTTGCATGTTTACCATTTTTATTTTTATTGTATTGATATTGAGGATTTAAGCACAGCTTAATTACACATTTAAACTTTATTATTTTATTAGGAGAAAATGTGCAGCTGAGAAAATTCAGACCTTCTGTTTCAGAGGTAATACCAGCTCAGGTTAACACTTCTTTTTTTTCACTTTGACAAAGTCTTCATAATCAGGCTATTCCTTATCAGTGAAAACTTTCAGTGGCACCTCAAATCATTTATAAATATGAAGATAAAGAATCCTAGCCATAGTAATAATAAAATATAACAATAGACTCTGGACATTAGTAAATATATATTGGTTTCCAGGTATTGGGGTTGGGAAAATAAGAAAACACATGGATCTAATAACTAGAGTATATAAAGGAAATTTGATTTTGGGAGGTGACTTTAATTGTATATTGGATAAATCGGAGACTACAAGCAAAATAAATTTACTTGTAAGTTCTATAGAGAAGCTACTTCAGAAATGGGAAGAAAGTTTAAATCTAATTGATACATTTAGTTATAAGGACAACAATTCATTATTATTTTCACACCAATACCACAGATTTGGGACACATACAAGAATTGATAAAATCTTCATATCTCAAGATCTGAATTAAAAAATAATACAATTTTCCATAATCCCTTGTCCGTTTTCAGACCATAATTCATTAATTCTCAAAATACATACAGAATATAAGAAATTAATTTGTATGTCAAGAATTCCAGCTTACATTACAAAATTAAAACAATTTAAACCTTGGTTAGATTCAGAAGTACAATCCTTTTTAGATATAAACTACACTACTGAAATAAATGTAAGTAATCTTTGGGATACCTTGAAAGCCTATCTAAATGGAAAATTTCTTTCATGCTATAAAAACAAGCTAAAATAGTGGGAATCAGAATTATGTAACACCCAAAAACAAATTACAGATCTCACTATTAATTCATCTACTTACACACAAAATAATCATAAAAAAGCATTGGAAGACTTAAACAAAAGATGTAATGAAATCCTAACTCACAAAACTAATATAGCTGTAGAAAGGTTAAAACTTAGTTCCTATGCAGTATCACCCAAACATATACATAATTTAGCAATAAGATTAAAAAAACATTCAATTAAAAATAATATTACAAGTATTATACATGAAGGAAGGAAAAAACAAAACAAAAAGGTTTCGGATATAAATGATATACTAGATGCATTTAAACATTATTTCTCTGACCATTATAATGATACTTCACATATAACTAATACATCAAACTTAGACCTGAAATTAGTAAAGGTAAAGGCGATACCAGAAAAGTTAAAGTTAGACATTCAAAAACAAATATATCTAAAAGAAATTACTCAAAAAATCAAGGAAAGTAAAAGTAATAAAACACCGGGAATTGATTTATTAATTAATGAATTGTATAAGCTATTTCCATCTTCTGCAATATCAATGTTTCACAAAACTTTGAATGAAATTCTAGCACAAAACACAACTCCAATTTCATGGAGATACTCCTTAATTGCAACCATTATAAAAGAAAACAAAGATCCTTTTCAGTGTAAATCTTATAGGCCAATATCTTTACTTAACAATGATTATAAAATCTTCATTTCAATATTAGTTAGTAGAATTAAAAAAATCATTGACACACATAATAAATGAGGATCAAACAGGATTTGTTTATAAAAGACACACAATATACAAAGAATTCTTACACTCATAGATTTTCTAAACAGAAACAACCAAGAAGCTCTAATAGTACCGTTGGATATAGAAAAAGCCTTTGATTCGTTGAGCTGGGATTCTCTTTTTAAGGCTTTAGAATTGTTTGAATTTCCTACTAATTTTATTACCCTAATAAAGAATATTTATAAAAACAATTTGGCTTATGTAAAACTTGGGCCATTTACCTCGAAGCAAAATAAAATATCAGCAGGGAAAGACCGCAACCACCAGTAAATGTCTTCCAATGAGTTTATTAACGCAAGCAGACTACCATATAACGTTTTCGTCAACACAAACTTTGACTTCATCAGATACAATAAAAAACACAGCTTAGCTGGATTTATAACACAACCAATCATTCAATTACTATGATAAATGAATTCTCTTAAAGAAACATCAGTATAAACTTCAAAAAAGCATAAAATATATATATAAAAATATACAAATAACATTCCCTAACCATAAATAAAACATAATAAATAGTTTGTCATCAAATCTATGTTTACATGTTGTTCAAAAATATATTAAATTTTTTTTTTATATACCATTATATAAGTATATAATATTCAAAAAGTACTTAATTGGAACACATTTATGTTAATAAATTATACCTTGCCAGCTTTTAATTTAAGCAAAGCACTATAGATATAAACTCATTGAGACCTGGAGCCCTGTTAGCTTCTAATAAAATCTGCCAGTTTGTTTCCCTATGCTCCAGTTTGGTCTCCCAAGGGCCATTGTTTCAAGGACAAAAAATTCATATCTGGCCATGGGGCATACCGAAAGATGTCTATAAAGTGCATTTTTAACATTTTCTTTCTGTATTTCATAAAGATGTTCATAAATTTGCCTTTTGAGATGTCTTTCGGTTTTGCCCACATAGAATGCCGGACATTCTAAACAAGTTACTAAATATATTACTCTCTGACTATTGCAATTGAAGAACTGGGAGGACTTTATCACCCTGTTTCTAGCTACAAGAAAAATTTGGTCAGTATTGGAAATATACTTGCATTGTGAACATGTGCCACATCTAAAAGTACCCCTACATCTGTTACTAAAAGCATTAATATTGGGTTCATGTTCCAGCAAATTTTTAATAGTATTCCCTTTACGATATACCATCTTAATGCTCTTTCCTTGTAAATTCCCAAGGTCTGTGATATCCCTGAAAATATTCCATTCATGCAGAATTATGCTACGAATGGTGCCTGAATTGGCACTGTAATCAGTGATGAAGGCCTGATTAAATTCTGTCTGGGGATGGGCTGTCTCTGAAGTTTTTTCCAATTGCCCAATGCCCAAGACTGATCTGTATTTATCGTATCTACCCTCTTGGACTTCCAAACAAATTTTATTGATAAATTCCACAGGATAGCCCCTTTCCAGAAACATCCCAGTAAGTCTAGAACATTCAAAATGATAGTCCAAATCATCAGAGGTCATACGAGATGCCCTGACAAACTGGCTCTCGACAATCCCTCTTTTTTGGTATCCTGGATGTGAACTATTGTAATGGATATAACTGTTGGAAAACGTAGGTTTCCTATAGATGTTAGATCTGAAACTAAGGGCCACATTTAAATATTGTACCGTACCTGAATGTACTTGATAAGTAAAATTCAAGAAATCAGTACTGGAGTTTAAATATTCCATAAAGTCCACAATTGTATCATCGGAACCCGTCCAAAAGATACAAATGTCCAAAAACCTGGAATAAAATATCCAGTTGCTCTTGTATCCACTGTTCATGACAAATTTATTTTCCCAATTTGATAAGATAATGTCAGCATACGTGGGTGCACAATTGGCACCCATAGCCACTCCAGAGGCCTGTTTGTAGTATTCACCTGAAAAATAGATGAAATTATTATGTAATACTAATTCTGCCAATTCTAAAATGAGAATAATATCATTCTCACTAGCCCTAGGGCACTCCCACAGTGCTTCTTCAAGCCATATTAACCCCGTTTCATGAGGTATAACAGAAAAAGATCAATCACATCAATGGTGAGGAACCATAAATTGGGTACATTTAACTCAGATGTAATTTTGCTCAAGAATTCCCATGAATCCTTGAGCAAATATGATTCCCTAGGCCACAAGGTTTTAAACTTCCAATCCAAAAATTTGGAAAGGGGTGCTATCTTTGATCCCTGGGCAGCAACAATAGGCCTTAAGGGTGGGTCGGTAATGTCCTTATGGATCTTGGGTACCCGAAATATACAAGGGACCCTAGGATTCTTGCTTTCCAAATAACTATATATACTGTAATCGATAATTCCTTGATCGAACATGTCCTTGATGGCTAGATCTATTTTTTTGTATGAAATATGTATTTCATTAATGGAAACAGGAGTGTATCGTGAGTAGTCATTTAGTAATGCAAACATTTTGCTCTCATATATAATCTTCTCCATAAGGACTGTGCCACCCCCATTATCTGGTTCCATAACCCTGATGTTTGGATTGTGGCTCAACTCAAAAAGCAACGTATTTTCTTCTGTAGTAAGGTTGGCAGAAAATCTATTTTTTCTAGTGTCATTTCTTATTTGCTGTTCCGTTCTATTTTCCAAATTTCTTAGTTGGGGGTGTAAAGGAGGGTTGAAAGTGCTAGACCTGTAAGGAAAAGCAGGGTTGGTCTGTTTATTAGAACCCAAAAGGTTTTCCAAGTTCAATTTTCTAATAAACATTTTAAGGTCTAAAATAACCTTAGTAATGTTACTGTTCCTTTGTGGCACATATTTAAAACCTTTTGTAAACAAGTCAAAAAACGTATCAGTTACTTGGAGATCACTGTAATTATATATGTGATAACCTGATCTGGTATGAGCACAAGAATTTTCACTATCTATTTCTCCCATAGTGCCTAACGTTCCCTGTGCCAATTCTGGTTCCTGTTCAGGTTCACATTCCTGTTCCCCCCTCCCCCCCTGTATGATTGATGTACTGGGGAAAAATACTGATTGTTATTCTGTTAGTTACGCTGTTTGCGTATTCTCTCAGACCTCCTAGGTAGTGGTTCTGGACCTAAATCCATAACTTGTATATCCTCATATTCCTCACCCCTAGGCATGGACTCAAAGGATTATTTGGAATTATATTCATTCCGGTTTTTACCAAAACATACAGGTGGAGGCTCAGGGTACTGGCACCCCTCCTGATATTCCTTAATGTCCCTGCTAAGCTTTTTGTATTTTCTTTGAAGAATTTCTTCAATCAACCTGTGTTCTGATATTATAATACTTTTTCTTTTCAGATTCAACATTAAACAATAAATCATTAACCACAACTTGGTTGTTTCTGTCTATATCCTTATGCAGTTTAACAATTTTTTTTTCATTTTTATTGACAATAGCTTGTACAATTTCAAGTCCACAGTTATCAAATGCCCTGACCAGTTCTTTGTGAAAGTCACTACCGACTGAAACATTGTTAGGGTATTTGAACAAACGGAGTCCTTTAGGCACAATCCATTTTTTAAGGCATTCATTAAGGTACATGTTGTCTAATTGTAAACTATTTTTACCGGAGGAGCCACACCATGGAAAATGTATCAGTAGAACTCGATTATACTCCAGTTTCCAGAGGGAATCAACATGTATGGGAACATCTCATACACTCACATGAGAATCCGCTACTACAACTTGATTTGCAGGTATCTACTGAAATACCCAGCTCAAATGTTGAAACCAGTAATATGACTGAATTTAATACAATGTTAAGACAATTAGAGAATGACATGTATAGGCTGTAAAGGTACTCCTGGCAGTGCAAGCACCTGGAGGCTTGCGTACATTTTAAAGTAGTTCCTAGAGGCATGCGAGTACTTTGCATGCCTACTTATGGTGAACAACACCCCATCCTTCTCAAGAAGTGGCAAGACTTAAACATTAACATTGGCTTCAGTTATATTAATTTAATTCTGGAATATTTTTTACCTATCGAGACAGAATTACAAAAGAAGGTTGAGGCACTTCGGAAAGATATTTTTGAGCGCTATATGTCCAATAATTTTTGCTCAAGAAAGTTAGAAAATTTGCATTCTCAATTAAATATTTACAGTGAGAAGCTCAAATTAATCAAGCAAAGAAAATTATGCCGTGACCATAACGATTTTTTAAACGGCAATATTTTCGTATGGCCGAGACTACACAAGAATGTACAACCAGTGGTAACCAAAGCTATGGAAGGAGGAGTCGATGATGTCACGATGCACAGGAGACACGTGAACAGCCGAAGTGATCAGATGATGGAACCGAGTGCAACACACACATCCATTGAAACTGCAACAGGTGAAGTGGACTCTAATGCTAGCACTTCTAAGGAAACAGCTCAATCCAATGTATGGAAGCAAAGTAGAGTCGATATTGATATATCAACGCCACCTCCTAATCAACAAGCATTGGGAGCATTTAGTAAAGACATGGAACAAGTAGTCCGATGAAAAAATGTGAATTCAGATGATACACGTTTTTTACCCTACCCTATCAGACAGACATACCACACGAGGGGTCGCTCACTAAGCAAAGGTTCCAGGAAGAGGAAGTTCTCAGAGGAAAGATATGGACAAAGGAAAAATGTAAGAAATTGAATAACTTGGTGTATGATTTTTCCACTAAAGTAATCAATGAAAGTGACTTAACTTTGTTAAATAAAAGGCTGGGTTTTATACCTTCGCAAAGCAGTAAATTAAATAATACACTGACCGAACTGAGATTGTTTGGTAGGTCGGTAGCCCTTAAAATGTATTTTAATACACATACAGAGATACCTGAAGCTGCCTCTAGTATACCCTTGAAAAAGAGAAGTAATTTTATTCCTCCCATACCCAGCAATATTGAATGTTTTATTAGAATATGTGAGGATGATTTTTATAAATATTATAGACAAGATAACAAGAACAATAGGAAAAGGAATAAATATTATAATATGACCAGCCCTGAAGTAGACTCACTTGCCAAACTGATAGAAGATGATATGCTAACCATAAAACCAGCTGATAAAGGGGGTGGCATAATTCTTATGGATACATCAGAATATACTGAGAGCATGCATACACTCTTAAATGATACTAAAACATATACAGTTTTATCCACTGCTGAAATATCTAAGATTATACAAAATGTGCACGATAACATTTATGATCTTCTTATGTGCAGACAAGTGGACAAAGAGTTATATGACTTTTTAGTTATTGATTTACCACTGATACCTTCCATGAAAGGCCTACCTAAGGTACACAAGGGAACACTTCCACTTCCAATGCGCCCGATTGTTTCAGGCAGGGGATGGGTCACTTCAAATGTATCTACATATCTTGAGACTATATTAAGACCCATAGTTGACTCCATCCCCACTATTCTAAAAGATACATATCATCTGTTGGATGATATTCATGAATTTAATGAAAATTGTGGAGATGTCTTGAATGGATGTATTTTGATAACTTTAGATGTAAAAAACCTCTTCACCAGTATACCTAATGAAGAGGGCCTACAAGCCATAATGGAAGTGTTTAACCGAGATACAGATTTTGATACAAATGAGAAGATTTTGCTATATCTTCTTTTACAAATGGTTCTTGAAAACAATGTATTTATGTTTAAAGACAAATATTATTTACAGCAATGGGGAGTAGCCATGGGCACCCCCGTTGCCAATACTTATGCTAATTTAATTGTCTTTAACTGGGAGAGGAATAATTTGTTTAGTGATATTAGGTACATTAACAATATAAAAATGTACAGAAGATTTGTAGACGATATTCTGATTTTATGGGATGGTACTGTGGATGAATTTGAAATGTTTTTAGCACATCTAGATTCTACCACTCAGTTCTTAAAATTTACTATGGAGTGGTCTTACACTAATATTAGTTTTTTTGACATTAATTTAGTAATGAAAGGATGCAAATTAGAAACAAGTCTATACAGGAAGGCATGTTGGGTGAATAACCTTCTACATTATAACAGCATGCATAAGAGACATGTGTTTCCAGGCATAGTCAAAAGTCAATTTGTCAGAGTAGGGAGGCTATGTGAAAATGCACAAGTACTTATTGATGAAGCAGATAATATGGAGAAGCTATTTTTAGAAAGAGGATACAGTAAGAAAATGTTGCATGATATTAAAAATGAAGTTTTTTTAACACATGATTTTAAGACTGATTCAACAACAAAACAGAATACAGCATTCACTAAACCTAAAGTTAAGAAATGGACATTATCCACCACTAATGATAGAGTAGCATATATAATGCAATACACAAATGATAACCTTGACTTAAAGAATATAATCAAACAAAATTGGAAGCTCCTAACTATAGATGAAACAACAAGGAGTATAGTAGGAGAGCATCCGAAGTTCATTTATAAAAATTCACCTAATTTAAAAAGATTATTATGCTTCAAAGAGGAAAAAGGAAATCCCACTCAACAGATACAGTTTAACACCATGGACACCTTTCCTTGCACTAGATGCAACATGTGTCGATATATCAGCGACAAACAAATATATGAACATCCCAGAATGGACTTTATATTTAAACCTAAGTTCTATGCAAGCTGTAACTCTATGAATTTGGTCTATTTAGCAACATGCACAAAATGTGAATCATTCTATGTTGGCTTAACTAAGAGAAAATTTAAGCAAAGGATGTATAATCACATTTATGATATAAAGAAAAAGAATGATAAGAATGCTTTAGCTAAACACATAATTGAATTCAGAGATCATAGCTTCAAGTTCAGAGTATTGCAACTAGTAAGTTTAAACAAGAGATGGGGTAATAATGTGAATACTTTAGCGAACGTTGAACTGTCATGGATTTTAAGATTAGGTGCTCATTTATATCCAGGCTTGAATCAGAGCGTTTGCATTAAACCAGTGCTAGATGGTAGGATATACAAATAATGTAATACAACATATTACAATGTAGGATTATATATATATAATGTTCATTCTCAATGGAATGCTGCTATGAATTTGCTACTTAGTAATACATATTACATCTACATATGAATATGATATGATTTTATAAAGGTTATTGACTATATGTAAAAATATTTTATCTATGATGATATATTTCAACATGGTTAAATGATTGATTTTATTAACTCACATTATTATACTCATCGTCTAATTGATTATTTGTTTATTTATTTATATATTTATGCATTTTTTATATTTATATATTTATATATTTATATATCAGTATATATATACACATATATTTACATTTATATTTATATACATATTTATTCATTAGTTCTTAATATAAATGCTTCATAATTAATATATGACATATTTATTTCTCTATTCATATTTGAAGATTCTATATATATATTCACTAATATTCGATATAAATATATATATATTTATTAGCTATAAATATATAAGCACACTGTTTTGATATAGAATTTGCATAGATTTATGTTTACACAGTTTCAGTCGTGCCCAGACTAATACATTACAGAACATGATGCTCCCTACCATGGTTCAGAAACTCTAACAATATATATAAATATATATTTTTTATATATGTGTTCACTTGAAAGCTCTGAATTCTATGTTTCCTACATTTTGTATCATTATGTACTTCGATACATTTTTTATATATTTATATTTATATATATACTTCTATTTAATGTGTTTTTTAATGAATGGCTTCAATATTTTAAATATTTCATTTTATTTCTTCAGATAAACATCATATTGCCATAGTTATGGTTCTATTTTTTAAAAGACAAAGAAAAAAGTTACTTGAGCTTGTTTTGCACTGCATCTTTACGAAAATAGGGACTACTATTCATCACTTTAAACTAATTAAACTGATTAATTGAATGATTAATTGAATTTTGCTGGGTATATATACTCCTCATGTTTGTTACTTGATGTGAAGATCTGAGGAAGCGCACTTTTGGTGCGTGAAAGCGCTTATCTGTCTGTTATTTTATTCATTTTATTCATTAAAGAGTTTGTGCATGGCATTTTGAAGTGGTTCCTGTTTTCCTGGTTGCCGAATCCGTCAGTGTTTTCTACATTGCATTCCTATAGTACCGAACAAGAAAATCTTGAAAGAAATAAATAAAATTCTATTAAACTTTCTTTGGTATCCAAAAAGAAATAGAATAGCCTATACACATCATATTAGATCTTGGGAAATGAGTGGAATTAAACTTCCAGATCTAGAATCATAAATAAAAGCTTCCATATTAAGAACTATCATTAATTGGATAGATCCTAATTATTCTTCAACATGGAAAACATTGCACACTATTATTTTCCTAAATGAAAATAAAATAATTAAAAATTGCATATTAAGTGAACAAAATAATAAGATGCAGCACATATTGACTGTTAATATTCAATATAATATAACAAAACCAACAAACTTAAATTATATAAATAATATTTACAATTTATTCAGAAGATTTATATATACTAACATGGATATTAAGATTTGGCTATATCTGATAATACCCTTTAGCTCTACAAAGAATTTCTTCAATAAAATTCATAATGTTATTTTAACTAGATGGGAGGGGAAAAACTTCACTTGTTGGCAACATTGTATAGAAAATCAAGTAGTATTAGACATTCAACAAATTCAGAATAAATATGACATTCCATCAGCAGATTGGTTGATACTAAAAAGCATATTATCATATGTTAAGGATCTTAATAGTAAAATTATTAATTCTCCTTAAAAAACTAGTCCAAATTTGATAAGTCTAATATCTGAAGTTATTTACGACAATTATGATTGGACGAATTTAATTTCAAAATTATACAAAATATTGATAATATATAAAACTAACCCTAATGCAAGATATTGGAATTTCATAGCAAAAGGATGTCACACTAATCTATCAAATGAGAGTAAAACAAATCTTTTATGTTCTGTTAACATTTAATTTACAAGTATGGAAAATATTTACATGGAAATATATTCACAGGGCATTTATTACACCTGATAAACTAGCCAAATTCAATTCACTTGATAAATCCATTTGTTGGAGATGTTCTTGAAACTGTAAAGCTGATTGGTCTCATATATTTTTTGATTGTATTAATATAAAAAAATTCTGGGAAGAAATTACTATTTTTCTCCAAGCTATATTCACAGATACTTTTATTTTAACCAAATCTTTAGTCCTCTTAAATGTTAATGATACTATTGGAATGAATAAAAAAAATCTATACCTACTTTGGTCTATACTAGCAAGGAAATGTATAACTAGAAAGTGGAAGTCTTCACAAGAACCTACTATGGAAGAATTCTCAAGATTGATGGAAGAAACAGCGACATTAGAAATCAAGGTGAAGGAATTGAGAATTTCACCTAAAACATGGACAAACAAATCTGAGGAAAAATGTTTAACTCTTATTGAGACATTAAAAATGAACCCTAAATAATTAATGTGTAACTTTATACTTTATTAATTGAATATTATAATTTTTTTTACTAATTTCATACATTTTATTATTTTTTCCCTCCTTTGTTCAGGTCAATTGTACATAGTGTATATAAAGGTTTATAATACTTGTTTATTGATGATTGTATTGTTAAACATTATATTATTTGGAAAATAAAAAATTATTTGAGAAAAAAAAAGAGCTAGTATTTGAAAAAAAAATGTTCAGCGGCTCTCCAGTAAGCAGTGAGGAAACAATCTTGGGATAGTTGTTTCTCTCCTACACCCCAACACCATTGTCAGAGGGTATATCATTAAAATCCCACTAGGTTTTCCTCTTTTCTCAGTTGCTTCAATGGGGGACCATTTTTGATGCTGTTATTGCTTTTTTATGAACAAAGCATGCTGGAGGGATAGGTTCCTGACCCAGAGACTCCCCAGACTCTGGAATAGACTGCCCATACATGTCAAGCAGACAGCCTCTTTGGCCCTCTTCAAAAGGAACTTTTATGATTGGATGGGAGATAGGAAATTCACCCCGGGGATCATGTCAGTCACCCTGCTAGACAGGGGTCCAGGGAAGTAAATACTGTGGGAAGAAATAGCCAGGGAATTGTTATGGCTAGGCTTGTATAGGCCCTGGGGCTGATAGCCTAGTACTAACCTATGAACCTATGAACCTATGAGCAATGGAAACCATGCTTTCATTTGCAGAAGCCATTGCTTATTACAATTGTTCTTCCATAGTCATTTTTGCTCAGATGTTCATTAGATACAAGATGCAGGTACTTGCTCAACAAAACTTACATTAACTGGACAATTAGTGTTGGTAGCCACTACATGAATGCTTTCTCTCTAGGTGGAGAAATCTGTCTCCAGTGATGTAAGTTATGCAGTCAGTTTAAGGAAAAATAAATTGGGTCATTTGGCATAATCTATACCAAAAATCATTTTCTGCTCCCAGCAATGTCTATTTTATGAACTTAAGTTCAGAGTTCCAGAATTCCATAAAACAGATATAATTTTATTGTAAAACCAAAAACTTGAAGCAGTAGTGCAATGTTTTTTTTCCAATACAGTCAACTGACATCTTGACAACAGCTTTTTCACCTCATAGACAAGCTTTCGGAAATTAAGCTGAATCACTACTTGCTTGTTTCACAGTACCCTTTTAGTTAAAGTCTAAAGGTCTCCACAAAATAACCATCTCTCTCTCTCATATAAAAAAGTAAATTATTTACCTTCTGCAAAATGCATTGATTATTTCTGCAGTGTTTTCAAACATAACATCTCTACCTCTGTGTCACTCGTCTTGTGTACATTAAGAAGATGAAGTGGCTTCTGTGCTCATTTAAGTAATTTATTGTATACAAACACATAAGAATGGATGGCAGGAACATTGAACTTAAACAAACTATCTAACTGACTGACTACATACATGCATGCATGCTCTCACTCTGGCTGCTCAGTCAAAATGGCACTCTTGCTTGCACATGCTCAGTACTTATGTGCACTTGTCCACTAACTGGAATGCTTCTTAAAGGTGCACCACACATTTGGTTTACATCCTCCCTCTTTACTGAGCTATCTCATATAAGCAATGACATTTCAATAGGCATGTAATTATATAGACACTAATAAAGAAAACAACAATCACATCCAGGTTGCTGTGTATCTGGAACTAGGTTTCAAGACGAAACCTGATCTTGCAACATAATAGTTAGGACTGGGTTTAGCAACAGGGACAGTCACTGGAGAATGCTCTGCTTTGGGACTCTCAGGGATTTTCCCAGGAACAAAGATTGCTGATGGAATGTCCTCTGGAACAGGAACATTGGACAAGTCACTCAGAACTAGAGTCTTTGTCACAGGCAAAATGCTGTAACATGGGTTCAGACACGTAACAGGTGCTTCCGATTTCATCTGAATTCCATTCCCTGTAATCCACAATGTACAAGCTTGGCTCTTGACACAAACATTTCATGACTCCAATCTGATCAAAACCTTTTGATGTCTGCATCCTCACTATCTTCCTTTTTGTAATGGATTGAGTGGTTTGCTGGTTTTATCTTATCAACATTTGGGCTTTTACTACTTTGTTGTTTTTAGCACATGGAACCAATAAATTACTTCTGATTGGTAATGTGGTTCTGGATTGTCTCGACATAAGTCTCTAGGCAGGTGAACCAAGATGATTATCACGAGGAATGTTTCTGAGATTTAACAAGTTTAGAAAAACATTGTCACATCTGGATTTCTCTAACAGCTGTTTTGCACTTTCAGCTGCACCTTCAGCCAAGCCATTTGACTGAGGGTATTTAAGACCACTCGTAATATGAACACAGTCCCACGCTTCTGCAAATTTCTTGAACTGCTGACTTGTAAACTGTGCAGCATTGTCAGAAATAACTCTGTGTGAACTACCATGGACAGAAAAATGTCTCTTCAACATAGTAATGACAATACCGGAAGTTAGGTTAGGAAATAGGTCAATCTCGAACCAATTTGAATAAGAATCTACTAACACCAAGTAATGTTGACCATTCCACTTGAAGATATCTGTGGCTACTGTTGACCAAGGTAGTTCAGGAATCTGACTTAATTGTAGTGGTTCTTTTGTTGATGTGGCTTTGTACTATTACATACTGAACAAGATGAAAGTACTTTCTCGATATCTCTTGACAAACTTAAGATATCTCTTGACATAGAAGGCCAAAATACTAGCCCTCTTAGCCTTCTTTTGGTAGAATCAGTACCTGGGTGTCCACAATGCAAAATCTTAATGTACTCCTGTTGCAAGGATTCTGGAACAATAACTCTAGGACCTTTCATGATAATACCATTGTCTGACAAAATCTCATCTCTGTATGGAAAATACTGCTGCACTTGTACTGGTAAACAAGATTGTTTTGAAGGCCATCCTCGACTGATAATGTAGTTGAGCTTCTGGAGAATTGTATTTGAAGATGTATGAGTTCTGAGCTCAACAAGACATGTGGAAGAAAAATTTCTAACTCCCATGACCTCAAAACCAAGTTGCTCATTGTTATGCTGTTCTGTGTTTTTTCTGGGTAGTCTGGATAAAGTATCAGCAAGATAGACAAGTTTGCCTTTCGTGTAAACAAGATGGAAATTGTACTTCTACAATTTGAGCATCAAGTGTTGCAATCTGGCAAGAGCTGCATGCATAGGCTTTCTCAAAATAGTGACTAAAGGTTGGTGATCAGTTTCGATCTGGATAGGTTGACCATAATTATAATCATGAAACTTTAAACATGCAAACACAATTGCCAAAAGCTCTTCTCAATCTGGACATAATGTATCTCAGTTTGGATTAGAGTTCTCAAAGCATAGGCTACTGGTCTACCCTCTTGAAGAATGATTGCACCAAGACCAAACTTAGAAGCATCACAGGAAAGAGTGACTGGTTTGTGAACATCATAGTAGTTGAGAGTAGATGGACTAGTGATTTTGTCTTTCAGGACATCAAACACTCCTTGGTGCTGTTCTGACCATGACCAAATTACATCTTTGCATGTCAGCTTTTTTAGCGGTGCTGAAAGTTGGTTTAAATCTGGAATGAACTTGCCTAGATAGTTGACCATGCAAAGAAAATGGAGGGCTTGAACATTGTCAGGGGCTGGCATCTCAAGAACTGCTGTTTGCTTGGAAGGATCTGGTCATAAGCCTGAGCTGGTAAACAAGTGACCAACATAAGTAACTTCTCTTAGCCTGAATTTACACTTCTGAGAATTCTGCTTAAGATTCACTTCACATGCTCTTTACAGAACTTTTTTGAGGTTTCTATCATGTTCGACTTCACTATTGCCTCCTACTAGAATATTATCTACTATAATAGCACATGGATAGCCAGAAAAAATTTGCACCATCACACGCTGAGAGGCTTTACTGGCAGAATTTTTTTCCAAATGGCATTCTCAGAAATCTGTATCTTCCAAATGGCGTACTGAATGTGGTTAATAATGAAGATTTTCATTCAAGCAAAATTTGCCAAAATGAACACTTTGCATCTAAGACAGAAAAAAACAGTGGTGTTTGGCATGAGGGTAGCAACCTCTTCAACTCTGCACATTGGATAATAGGTCTTTTTAATGTTTTGTTCAGATGTCTTGGATCAATACATATTCTGATATCATCTGAGCTTATCTTATGAGCTACTAACATGGAAGATACCCATTCACTTTTTGTGGTCATCAATAAATTGCTTATTTTGTACTTTTCAGTTATATTTTTCTGTGTATAGTCTAACTTTTTCTGCCTGTGCTGAGATTTTTAGTTTATTATTTGCAATAGTGCAAGATAGATCCTGATCTGTTATAATACCGTGCATTGCTTTTATCACATCTATATTTCAAAGTATTTTTGTTGAAATGTTCCCTTTTCTATATTCTTCTAACAGTGACACTCCTTGTCTTAATTCCTATATACTTTTCTCTATTCAGTACTTCCATGATGGTATTTGATTTCTCCCATTCCTTTCCCTTAATACCCTGTGTTCTTGTGGTAGAATTTTATCTGTTATTAATTTAGCTGCACAGTAATATATCATGTTTACTTCTGACATATCACATGGATCTCTGTGGACAGTCCTAATTACTGTGTTCATTTGTTTTATCAAACTTCTGACTCTATTTTTTAATTTCTGCAAGTCTTTTGGGTTTCTAATATTATGACAGGAATGGAACCCATTCCTAAGTCAAAGTCCAATTAAAGTTCATGAAATTAGTATTGTTTCAATCTTTGATGGCAGCCAGAAGTACTGTTCGCAGCACCCGCAATGTGCCCAGTAATGATTCCTTCTGCAATTCATACGCAGTTACACTTATTGCTAACATATCTAAATATAATTTTAGATTCTTTCTACAGAGTAGATTATTAGATGGTGTTAGAATTAAGTGCTGCTCCATTTTAAATGCACATATGGTGATAAAGGATATTTGCCTACTGGAATAAAATAAATGGCAGTCCAGTCTCCCACAACTAACCAAACCATGATGTTGACATCCCGTATTCTTTTTTTATAGTCTACTCCTCCAAAATATTATGTGATGCCCCCAATCATTGTCTCAGATCCACAAATGCTATGAGAAGGTCTGAAAACAAATCTTTTGGGAATGCTTCAGGTTAGTTTCAGTGTGGGAAAAGGTGAGTGAGTCATGATATATGTTTACGGTGACTCACTACAATTACTGTTGAGAATGAAACTTTATTATTGTCCTCTTACCACCAAATCTCAGCATCACGGGACCATTGTCATGGAGTGTTCTAACTATCCCTGAAAATATATCATTCTGACATGGAACGATGACAACACCTCTCTGCTGTATTATACAAATAGAGGCAGTAGTAGAAAAGGCTTATGTTATGGCAACATCATTGCATACACTGTATGGCTGACTGTTTAATTACATAGTCTGCATTTTTAGGAAAGCATAATATAGTAAATTTAATGTTAATGTTCTTATCTATTCATCAGCTAAGTAATACTGATTAGTTGAATGGTTTGCATATAATATTTGTTTTTTTAATGATATATATCTAGATATTAAAATGCACCTCGTGGGTTTTTTACCCCTTTTAATCCAAATTTTATTTTGCCTTTCTTTTCCTCTGTCTCTGTTTTTTTTTCAGAATAAATGCTTTTTAAAAATGAACAAATCACTATATTTTGTGAAAGCACACATATAATTTAAACAGTATTTTCTCTGAAAGTGTTAAATTCCTTTTTTGTAATTCTCTACCCCACTTTAGTTTTCCAAATGCCTACTTCTTCTAGAAACATATAACTCCACCATTATTCAAGTTTTCTTTTCTAGGCCAGTTCTGAAGAATCAGTAAACCAGATAACCCATATTTGTGCAGTGTATTTCTACATAAGTAAACATCTTTGTCTTTTAAATGTGTTAGCTCAGTCTGTCTAGAGGCTTCATTGTTTTTGTTCTAATCGTTGACCATTTAGAGTAGATCATCTCCAACTTCATAGTTTTAATTCTCTTCTCAGAATAGATGTGGTCATTCTCTTAGCTATATGCAATGAATACTCATTCCCTTCGTCCTGCAGTAAGTGTATTTACACACATGCATATACTGTTTTTGGGTTAACTAATGAGTTTTAGCTGGAGCTTAAATGTCAAAAGCCATGAACCTGTGCATCCAGTTTATTTTAGCTTGTATAAAATAAACACTTATGAGCATGTGTACTCACTTTAATTCACAAACAGTTAGTAATGAACGTTCTTAAAATCCTAACTCCCTACCATTCATTAGGGGATGCAAAAAACTTGGTGGAAACAGAGAAGTAGTATGTGATATGTCTAAATACACTTTAGTATTTTGTTTCTGGATAGTCTGATTTCTGGTTGTTAGGGCTGTATGGACTTTCTTCTTATAAACAATCTCTCCAAAGTCAAAAACTTTGAGACCTGATAATATCCCAGGCTGTGTTCTAAATGGATTAAAACAGGAAGTAGCTGCACCACTGGTTACTTCCTTTAATCACAGTCTAAGCACTGGCGTTGTACTCGTTGAATGGAAAAATGCAGCCATCTTCCCATTACATAAAGGAGGCACCTCCATTGACCCTGTGAACTATAGACCCATAAGCCTGACCAGCCTAATCTACAAAGTTATGTAAAGAGCAATCATGGACCTTATCAACAATGCTATAGGAGACCTCCAAATGCTTGAACAGACCCAGTTTGGCTTCATGAAAGGGAGATCTTGCCTCTTGAACTTGGTGGACTTCTTTGGGACAGTCACCAAAGCCCTGGACCAAGGCAAATCCAAGCATATAGCCTACCTGGACCTGGCAAAGGCCTTTGACATTACTCCCCTCTCAGGTATCATTGATAAACTCACCCAGCTGGAGATCAGCTCAGATGTAAAGGCTAAAACAAAAGGTCTATGTCTGACAAAGTTTGCTGATGATTGTAAACTGGGTGCAGTCATCGTGTCCCCAAATGTTGTCAACAGCCTACAAGAGGGACTTACATAGACAAATGATGGGTGCTAAAGTCATGGGCTAAAACTAAGTGCAAAAAAAATGCATTACCATCGCATATGGCAATGTTGACATCTCTATGGATTCCCACATTAATAACAACAACCTAAACATGCAATCAGTGGTGAGAGATTTAGGCACAGGGGTTGACAGCAACCTTTCCTTTGAGCACCACATCTCCACAGTGGTAAGAAAGGCTTTCTACATTGCCCGCCTCATAAGTAAGGGCATTACATCCAGAACAAAATAGGTTATAACCCCCTTATACTCCTTGCTCTTCAGGCCAATAATAAGGTACTATGCTGCCTATGGTATTTACCTTATCAGGCACCTGCAGCAACTGGAAAGACCTCAAAGATTTCTTGCAAAGCAAATTCAGGGTCTTCAGCATATGTCATATGTTGACAGACTGAAATCACTATACTCTGTATCTTGACTACTTAGAGGCAACCTCTGCCTTGCATATAAATCAATATCAGATCCTGCTCTAATGGAAATGCTACACATTAGTAAATCAAATGGTATAAGATGCACTCAATCTAGGGAGCTCAACCTAGTATGTGACATCAGCAGCACTTGCTGGAGAGACAGATATGTCTCAAAGAGGTTACCACTCTTCCCGAACAAACTTCCAATTCAGATGAAGCAGAGTCCCTCACTGACCTTATTTAAGTGTCATTTGGATAATTGGATGGGAAACTGCAAATTCGCACTGAGAGTTTCACCTGTGTCCCTCTTGGACAGGAGCAGTAGTTGTTGACTTAGTTCCACTTAATACCTTGATATTCTTGGAAACAGAGATTGTACTTGACTAGGCTTGTAAGGGCCCTAGGGCCATTTGCCTAGTAACCTCATAAAGTTCATACTTTAGGTGCATAGGTAAGGTGAGAGCTTTGTACTTTATGTGCATACACAAGGTGAGGACTTTGTACTGTAAGTGCATATATAAGGTGAAGGCTTTGTACTTTAAGTGCATACATAAGGTAAGGGCTTATTACTTTAAGTGCATATGTGAGATGAGGACTTTGTACTGTAAATGCATAGATAAGGTGAGGGCTTCATACTGTAATTGCATACATAAGGTAAAGGCTTTGTACTTTAGGTGCATATGTAAGGTGAGGTCTTCATATTTTAGGAGCATATGTAATGTGAGGACTTCATACTTTATGTGCATAAATAAGGTGAGGGCTTCTTACTTTAAGTGCATACATAAAGTAAGGGCTTCATACTTTAGGAGCATACACAAGATTAGGGCTTCGTACTTTAAGTGCATACATAAGGTGATGGCTTCATACTTTAGGAGCATACACAAGGTTAGGGCTTTGTACTTTAAGAGCATACATAAGGTGATGGCTTCATACTTTAGGAGCATACGTAAGGTGAGGGCTTCATTCTTTAAGTGCATACACAAGGTGAGGGCTTCATACTTTATGTGCATACGTAAGGTGAGGGCTTCATACTTTAAGTGCATATATAAGATGAGGGCTTCGTACTTTAAGTGCATATATAAGATAAGGGCTTCATACCTTAAGGGCATATGTAAGGTTAGGGCTTCGTACTTTAAGTGCATATGTAAGGTGAAGGCTTCATACTTTAATTCCATATGTAAGATGAGGGCTTCATACCTTAAGTGCATACATAAGGTGAGGACTTCATACCTTAAGTCCAAACATAAGGTGAGGTATTCGTACTATAAGTGCATACATAAGGTGAGGGCTTCGTACTATAAGTGCATACATAAGGTGAGGGCTTCATACTTTATGTGCATACATAAGGTGCAGGCTTCATACTTTAAGTGCATACATAAGGTGAGGGCTTCATACTTTAAGTGCATACATAAGGTGAGGGCTTTGTACTTTAAGTGCATATAAAAAGTGAGGGCTTCATACTTTAAGTGCATAAACAAGAGAGGGCTTCATACTTTAAGTGCATACATAAGGTCAGAGCTTCGTACTATAAGTGCAAACATAAGGTGAGGACTTCGTACTTTTAGTGGATTTGTAAGGTGAGGGCTTTGTATTTTAAGTACATACATAAGGTGAGGGCTTCATAATGTAAGAGCATACATAAGGTGAGGACTTCTTACCTTTAGTGGATACGTAAGGTGAGGGCTTTGTATTTTAAGTACATACATAACGTGAGGGCTTCGTACTGTAAGTGCATACATAAGGTGAGAGCCTCATACTTTAAGTGCATACACAAGGTGAGGGCTTCATACTTTATGTGCATACATAAGGTGAGGGCTTTGTACTTTAAGTGCATATGTAAGGTGAGGGCTTCATACTTTAAGTGCATACATAAGGTGAGGGCTTCGTACTGTAAGTGCATACATAAGGTGAGGGCTTCATACTTTATGTGCATACATAAGGTGAGGGCTTTGTACTTCAAGTGCATATGTAAGGTGAGGGCTTCAAACTGTAAGTGCATACATAAGGTGAGGGCTTCATACTTTAAGTGCATACGTAAGGTAAGGACTTCGTACTTTAAGTGCAAACATAAGGTGAGGGCTTCGTACTATAAGTGCATACATAAGGTGAGGGCTTTGTACTTTAAGTGCATATATAAAGTGAGGGCTTTGTACTTTAAGTGCATAAACAAAGAGAGGGCTTCATACTTTCAGTGCATACATAATGTGAGGACTTTGTACCTTTAGTGGATACATAAGGTGAGGGCTTTGTATTTTAAGTACATACATAAGGTGAGGGCTTCATACTGTAAGTGCATACATAAGGTGAAGGCTTCATACTTTAAGTGCATATGTGAGGTGAGGACTTTGTACTGTAAATGCATAGATAAGATGAGGGCTTCATACTGTAATTGCATACATAAGGTAAAGGCTTTGTACTTTAGGTGCATATGTAAGGTGAGGTCTTCATATTTTAGGAGCATATGTAAGGTGAGGACTTCATACTTTATGTGCATAAATAAGGTGAGGGCTTCTTACTTTAAGTGCATACATAAGGTAAGGGCTTCATACTTTAGGAGCATACACAAGGTTAGGGCTTCATACTTTAAGAGCATACATAAGGTGACGGCTTCATACTTTAGGAGCATACGTAAGGTGAGGGCTTCGTTCTTTAAGTGCATACACAAGGTGAGGGCTTCATACTTTATGTGCATACGTAAGGTGAGGGCTTCATACTTTAAGTGCATATATAAGATGAGGGCTTCGTACTTTAAGTGCATACATAAGGTAAGGGCTTCATACCTTAAGTGCATATGTAAGGTTAGGGCTTCGTACTTTAAGTGCATATGTAAGGTGAAGGCTTCATACTTTAATTCCATATGTAAGATGAGGGCTTCATACCTTAAGTGCATACATAAGGTGAGGACTTCATACCTTAAGTCCAAACATAAGGTGAGGTATTCGTACTATAAGTGCATACATAAGGTGAGGGCTTGGTACTATAAGTGCATACATAAGGTGAGGGCTTCATACTTTATGTGCATACATAAGGTGCAGGCTTCATACTTTAAGTGCATACATAAGGTGAGGGCTTCATACTTTAAGTGCATACATAAGGTGAGGGCTTCGTACTTTAAGTGCATATATAAAGTGAGGGCTTCGTACTTTAAGTGCATAAACAAGAGAGGGCTTCATACTTTAAGTGCATACATAAGGTCAGGGCTTCGTACTATAAGTGCAAACATAAGGTGAGGACTTTGTACTTTTAGTGGATTTGTAAGGTGAGGGCTTTGTATTTTAAGTACATACATAAGGTGAGGGCTTCATACAATAAGAACATACATAAGGTGAGGACTTTGTACCTTTAGTGGATACGTAAGGTGAGGGCTTTGTATTTTAAGTACATTCATAAGGTGAGGGCTTCGTACTGTAAGTGCATACATATGGTGAGAGCCTCATACTTTAATTGCATACACCAGGCGAGGGCTTCATACTTTATGTGCATACATAAGTTGAGGGCTTTGTACTTTAAGTGTATATGTAAGGTGAGGGCTTCATACTTTAAGTGCATACATAAGGTGAGGGCTTTGTACTTTAAGTGCATATGTAAGGTGAAGGCTTCGTACTTTAAGTGCATACATAAGGTGAGGGCTTCATACTGTAAGTGCATACATAAGGTGAGGGCTTCATACCTTAAGTGCATACGTAAGGTGAGGACTTAGTACTTTAAGTGCAAACATAAGGTGAGGGCTTCGTACTATAAGTGCATACATAAGGTGAGGGCTTTGTACTTTAAGTGCATATATAAAGTGAGGGCTTTGTACTTTAAGTGCATGAACAAAGAGAGGGCTTCATACTTTCAGTGCATACATAAGATGAGGGCTTTGTACTATAAGTGCATACATAAAGTGAGGACTTCGTACCTTTAGTGGATACATAAGGTGAGGGCTTTGTATTTTAAGTACATACATAAGGTGAGGGCTTCATACTGTGAGTGCATAGATAAGGTGAGGGCTTCATACTTTAAGTGCATACAGAAGGTGAGGTCTTCATACTTTATGTGCATACATAAGGTGAGGGCTTCATACTGTAAGTGCATACATAAGGTGAAGGCTTCATACTTTAAGTGCATATGTGAGGTGAGGACTTTGTACTGTAAATGCATAGATAAGGTGAGGGCTTCATACTGTAATTGCATACATAAGGTAAAGGCTTTGTACTTTAGGTGCATATGTAAGGTGAGGGCTTCATACTTTAAGTGCATATATAAGATGAGGGCTTCGTACTTTAAGTGCATACATAAGGTGAGGGCTTCGTACTTTAAGTGCATAAAAAAGAGAGGGCTTCATACTTTAAGTGCATACATAAGGTCAGGGCTTCATACTATAAGTGCAAACATAAGGTGAGGACTTCGTACTTTTAGTGGATTTGTAAGGTGAGGGCTTTGTATTTTAAGTACATACATAAGGTGAGGGCTTCATACTATAAGAGCATACATAAGGTGAGGACTTCGTACCTTTAGTGGATATGTAAGGTGAGGGCTTTGTATTTTAAGTACATACATAAGGTGAGGGCTTCGTACCGTAAGTGCATACATAAGGTAAGAGCCTCATACTTTAAGTGCATACACAATGTGAGGGCTTCATACTTTATGTGCATACATAAGTTGAGGGCTTTGTACTTTAAGTGCATATGTAAGGTGAAGGCTTCATACTTTAAGTGCATACATAAGGTGGGGGCTTCGTACTGTAAGTGCATACATAAGGTGAGGGCTTCATACTTTATGTGCATACATAAGGTGAGGGCTTTGTACTTTAAATACTTATGTAAGGGGAAGGCTTCGTACTTTAAGTGCATACATAAGGTGAGGGCTTCATACTGTAAGTGCATACATAAGGTGAGGGCTTCATACCTTAAGTGCATACGTAAGGTGAGGACTTCGTACTTTAAGTGCAAACATAAGGTGAGGGCTTCGTAATATAAGTGCATACACAAGTTGAGGGCTTCATACTTTATGTGCATATGTAAGGTGAGGGCTTCATACTTTAAGTGCATATATAAGATGAGGGCTTCGTACTTTAAGTGCACACATAAGGTAAGGGCTTCATACCTTAAGTGCATATGTAAGGTTAGGGCTTCGTACTTTAAGTGCATATGTAAGGTGAAGGCTTCATACTTTAATTCCATATGTAAGATGAGGGCTTCATACCTTAAGTGCATACATAAGGTGAGGACTTCATACCTTAAGTCCAAACATAAGGTGAGGTATTCGTACTATAAGTGCATACATAAGGTGAGGGCTTCGTACTATAAGTGCATACATAAGGTGCAGTCTTCATACTTTAAGTGCATACATAAGGTGAGGGCTTCATACTTTAAGTGCATACATAAGGTGAGGGCTTTGTACTTTAAGTGCATATAAAAAGTGAGGGCTTCGTACTTTAAGTGCATAAACAAGAGAGGGCTTCATAATTTAAGTGCATACATAAGGTCAGAGCTTCGTACTATAAGTGCAAACATAAGGTGAGGACTTCGTACTTTTAGTGGATTTTTAAGGTGAGGGCTTTGTATTTTAAGTACATACATAAATTGAGGGCTTCATACTGTAAGAGCATACATAAGGTGAGGACTTCTTACCTTTAGTGGATACGTAAGGTGAGGGCTTTGTATTTTAAGTACATACATAAGGTGAGGGCTTCGTACTGTAAGTGCATACATAAGGTGAGAGCCTCATACTTTAAGTGCATACACAAGGTGAGGGCTTCATACTTTATGTGCATACATAAGGTGAGGGCTTTGTACTTTAAGTGCATATGTAAGGTGAGGGCTTCATACTTTAAGTGCATACATAAGGTGAGGGCTTCGTACTGTAAGTGCATACATAAGGTGAGGGCTTCATACTTTATGTGCATACATAAGGTGAGGGCTTTGTACTTTAAGTGCATATGTAAGGTGAGGGCTTCATACTGTAAGTGCATACATAAGGTGAGGGCTTCATACTTTAAGTGCATACGTAAGGTAAGGACTTCGTACTTTAAGTGCAAACATAAGGTGAGTGCTTCGTACTATAAGTGCATACATAAGGTGAGGGCTTTGTACTTTAAGTGCATATATAAAGTGAGGGCTTTGTACTTTAAGTGCATAAACAAAGAGAGGGCTTCATACTTTCAGTGCATACATAAGATGAGGGCTTTGTACTATAAGTGCATACATAATGTGAGGACTTTGTACCTTTAGTGGATACATAAGGTGAGGGATTTGTATTTTAAGTACATACATAAGGTGAGGGCTTCATACTGTAAGTGCATACATAAGGTGAAGGCTTCATACTTTAAGTGCATATGTGAGGTGAGGACTTTGTACTGTAAATGCATAGATAAGATGAGGGCTTCATACTGTAATTGCATACATAAGGTAAAGGCTTTGTACTTTAGGTGCATATGTAAGGTGAGGTCTTCATATTTTAGGAGCATATGTAAAGTGAGGACTTCATACTTTATGTGCATAAATAAGGTGAGTGCTTCTTACTTTAAGTGCATACATAAGGTAAGGGCGTCATACTTTAGGAGCATACACAAGGTTAGGGCTTCGTACTTTAAGAGCATACATAAGGTGACGGCTTCATACTTTAATAGCATACGTAAGGTGAGGGCTTCGTTCTTTAAGTGCATACACAAGGTGAGGGCTTCATACTTTAAGTGCATATATAAGATGAGGGCTTCGTACTTTAAGTGCATACATAAGGTAAGGGCTTCATACCTTAAGTGCATATGTAAGGTTAGGGCTTCGTACTTTAAGTGCATATGTAAGGTGAAGGCTTCATACTTTAATTCCATATGTAAGATGAGGGCTTCATACCTTAAGTGCATACATAAGGTGAGGACTTCATACCTTAAGTCCAAACATAAGTTGAGGTATTCGTACTATAAGTGCATACATAAGGTGAGGGCTTGGTACTATAAGTGCATACATAAGGTGAGGGCTTCATACTTTATGTGCATACATAAGGTGCAGGCTTCATACTTTAAGTGCATACATAAGGTGAGGGCTTCATACTTTAAGTGCATACATAAGGTGAGGGCTTCGTACTTTAAGTGCATATATAAAGTGAGGGCTTCGTACTTTAAGTGCATAAACAAGAGAGGGCTTCATACTTTAAGTGCATACACAAGGTCAGGGCTTCGTACTATAAGTGCAAACATAAGGTGAGGACTTTGTACTTTTAGTGGATTTGTAAGGTGAGGGCTTTGTATTTTAAGTACATACATAAGGTGAGGGCTTCATACAATAAGAGCATACATAAGGTGAGGACTTTGTACCTTTAGTGGATACGTAAGGTGAGGGCTTTGTATTTTAAGTACATTCATAAGGTGAGGGCTTCGTACTGTAAGTGCATACATAAGGTGAGAGCCTCATACTTTAATTGCATACACAAGGCGAGGGCTTCATACTTTATGTGCATACATAAGTTGAGGGCTTTGTACTTTAAGTGTATATGTAAGGTGAGGGCTTCATACTTTAAGTGCATACATAAGGTGAGGGCTTCGTACTGTAAGTGCATACATAAGGTGAGGGCTTCATACTTTATGTGCATACATAAGGTGAGGGCTTTGTACTTTAAGTGCATATGTAAGGTGAAGGCTTCGTACTTTAAGTGCATACATAAGGTGAGGGCTTCATACTGTAAGTGCATACATAAGGTGAGGGCTTCATACCTTAAGTGCATACGTAAGGTGAGGACTTAGTACTTTAAGTGCAAACATAAGGTGAGGGCTTCGTACTATAAGTGCATACATAAGGTGAGGGCTTTGTACTTTAAGTGCATATATAAAGTGAGGGCTTTGTACTTTAAGTGCATGAACAAAGAGAGGGCTTCATACTTTCAGTGCATACATAAGATGAGGGCTTTGTACTATAAGTGCATACATAAGGTGAGGACTTCCTACCTTTAGTGGATACATAAGGTGAGGGCTTTGTATTTTAAGTACATACATAAGGTGAGGGCTTCATACTGTGAGTGCATAGATAAGGTGAGGGCTTCATACTTTAAGTGCATACAGAAGGTGAGGTCTTCATACTTTATGTGCATACATAAGGTGAGGGCTTCATACTGTAAGTGCATACATAAGGTGAAGGCTTCATACTTTAAGTGCATATGTGACGTGAGGACTTTGTACTGTAAATGCATTGATAAGGTGAGGGCTTCATACTGTAATTGCATACATAAGGTAAAGGCTTTGTACTTTAGGTGCATATGTAAGGTGAGGGCTTCGTACTTTAAGTGCATATATAAAGTGAGGGCTTCGTACTTTTAGTGCATAAACAAGAGAGGGCTTCATACTTTAAGAGCATACATAAGGTCAGGGCTTCGTATTATAAGTGCAAACATAAGGTGAGGACTTCGTACTTTTCGTGGATTTGTAAGGTGAGGGCTTTGTATTTTAAGTACATACATAAGGTGAGGGCTTCATACTATAAGAGCATACATAAGGTGAGGACTTCGTACCTTTAGTGGATATATAAGGTGAGGGCTTTGTATTTTAAGTACATACATAAGGTGAGGGCTTCGTACCGTAAGTGCATACATAAGGTGAGAGCCTCATACTTTAAGTGCATACACAATGTGAGGGCTTCATACTTTATGTGCATACATAAGTTGAGGGCTTTGTACTTTAAGTGCATATGTAAGGTGAGGGCTTCATACTTTAAGTGCATACATAAGGTGGGGGCTTTGTACTGTAAGTGCATACATAAGGTGAGGGCTTCATACTTTATGTGCATACATAAGGTGAGGGCTTTGTACTTTAAATACATATGTAAGGGGAAGGCTTCGTACTTTAAGTGCATACATAAGGTGAGGGCTTCATACTGTAAGTGCATACATAAGGTGAGGGCTTCATACCTTAAGTGCATACGTAAGGTGAGGACTTCGTACTTTAAGTGCAAACATAAGGTGAGGGCTTCGTAATATAAGTGCATACACAAGTTGAGGGCTTCATTCTTTATGGGCATATGTAAGGTGAGGGCTTCATACTTTAAGTGCATATATAAGATGAGGGCTTCGTACTTTAAGTGCATACATAAGGTGAGGGCTTCGTACTTTAAGTGCATAAAAAAGAGAGGGCTTCATACTTTAAGTGCATACATAAGGTCAGGGCTTCATACTATAAGTGCAAACATAAGGTGAGGACTTCGTACTTTTAGTGGATTTGTAAGGTGAGGGCTTTGTATTTTAAGTACATACATAAGGTGAGGGCTTCATACTATAAGAGCATACATAAGGTGAGGACTTCGTACCTTTAGTGGATATGTAAGGTGAGGGCTTTGTATTTTAAGTACATACATAAGGTGAGGGCTTCGTACCGTAAGTGCATACATAAGGTAAGAGCCTCATACTTTAAGTGCATACACAATGTGAGGGCTTCATACTTTATGTGCATACATAAGTTGAGGGCTTTGTACTTTAAGTGCATATGTAAGGTGAGGGCTTCATACTTTAAGTGCATACATAAGGTGAGGGCTTCGTACTGTAAGTGCATACATAAGGTGAGGGCTTCATACTTTATGTGCATACATAAGGTGAGGGCTTTGTACTTTAAATACATATGTAAGGGGAAGGCTTCGTACTTTAAGTGCATACATAAGGTGAGGGCTTCATACTGTAAGTGCATACATAAGGTGAGGGCTTCATACTTTAAGTGCATACGTAAGGTGAGGACTTCGTACTTTAAGTGCAAACATAAGGTGAGGGCTTTGTAATATAAGTGCATACACAAGTTGAGGGCTTCATACTTTATGTGCATATGTAAGGTGAGGGCTTCATACTTTAAGTGCATATATAAGATGAGGGCTTCGTACTTTAAGTGCACACATAAGGTAAGGGCTTCATACCTTAAGTGCATATGTAAGGTTAGGGCTTCGTACTTTAAGTGCATATGTAAGGTGAAGGCTTCATACTTTAATTCCATATGTAAGATGAGGGCTTCATACCTTAAGTGCATACATAAGGTGAGGACTTCATACCTTAAGTCCAAACATAAGGTGAGGTATTTGTACTATAAGTGCATACATAAGGTGAGGGCTTCGTACTATAAGTGCATACATAAGGTGCAGTCTTCATACTTTAAGTGCATACATAAGGTGAGGGCTTCATACTTTAAGTGCATACATAAGGTGAGGCCTTTGTACTTTAAGTGCCTATAAAAAGTGAGGGCTTCGTACTTTAAGTGCATAAACAAGAGTGGGCTTCATAATTTAAGTGCATACATAAGGTCAGAGCTTCGTACTATAAGTGCAAACATAAGGTGAGGACTTCTTACCTTTAGTGGATACGTAAGGTGAGGGCTTTGTATTTTAAGTACATACATAAGGTGAGGGCTTCGTACTGTAAGTGCATACATAAGGTGAGAGCCTCATACTTTAAGTGCATACACAAGGTGAGGGCTTCATACTTTATGTGCATACATAAGGTGAGGGCTTTGTACTTTAAGTGCATATGTAAGGTGAGGGCTTCATACTTTAAGTGCATACATAAGGTGAGGGCTTCGTACTGTAAGTGCATACATAAGGTGAGGGCTTCATACTTTATGTGCATACATAAGGTGAGGGCTTTGTACTTTAAGTGCATATGAAAGGTGAGGGCTTCATACTGTAAGTGCATACATAAGGTGAGGGCTTCATACTTTAAGTGCATACGTAAGGTAAGGACTTCGTACTTTAAGTGCAAACATAAGGTGAGGGCTCCGTACTATAAGTGCATACATAAGGTGAGGGCTTTGTACTTTAAGTGCATATATAAAGTGAGGGCTTTGTACTTTAAGTGCATAAACAAAGAGAGGGCTTCATACTTTCAGTGCATACATAAGACGAGGGCTTTGTACTATAAGTGCATACATAATGTGAGGACTTTGTACCTTTAGTGGATACATAAGGTGAGGGATTTGTATTTTAAGTACATACATAAGGTGAGGGCTTCATACTGTAAGTGCATACATAAGGTGAAGGCTTCATACTTTAAGTGCATATGTGAGGTGAGGACTTTGTACTGTAAATGCATAGATAAGATGAGGGCTTCATACTGTAATTGCATACATAAGGTAAAGGCTTTGTACTTTAGGTGCATATGTAAGGTGAGGTCTTCATATTTTAGGAGCATATGTAAAGTGAGGACTTCATACTTTATGTGCATAAATAAGGTGAGGGCTTCTTACTTTAAGTGCATACATAAGGTAAGGGCGTCATACTTTAGGAGCATACACAAGGTTAGGGCTTCGTACTTTAAGAGCATACATAAGCTGACGGCTTCATACTTTAGGAGCATACGTAAGGTGAGGGCTTCGTTCTTTAAGTGCATACACAAGGTGAGGGCTTCATACTTTATGTGCATACGTAAGGTGAGGGCTTCATACTTTAAGTGCATATATAAGATGAGGGCTTCGTACTTTAAGTGCATACATAAGGTAAGGGCTTCATACCTTAAGTGCATATGTAAGGTTTGGGCTTCGTACTTTAAGTGCATATGTAAGGTGAAGGCTTTATACTTTAATTCCATATGTAAGATGAGGGCTTCATACCTTAAGTGCATACATAAGGTGAGGACTTCATACCTTAAGTCCAAACATAAGGTGAGGTATTCGTACTATAAGTGCATACATAAGGTGAGGGCTTGGTACTATAAATGCATACATAAGGTGAGGGCTTCATACTTTATGTGCATACATAAGGTGCAGGCTTCATACTTTAAGTGCATACATAAGGTGAGGGCTTCATACTTTAATGGCATACATAAGGTGAGGGCTTCGTACTTTAAGTGCATATATAAAGTGAGGGCTTCGTACTTTAAGTGCATGAACAAGAGAGGGCTTCATACTTTAAGTGCATACATAAGGTCAGGGCTTCGTACTATAAGTGCAAACATAAGGTGAGGACTTTGTACTTTTAGTGGATTTGTAAGGTGAGGGCTTTGTATTTTAAGTACATACATAAGGTGAGGGCTTCATACAATAAGAACATACATAAGGTGAGGACTTTGTACCTTTAGTGGATACGTAAGGTGAGGGCTTTGTATTTTAAGTAAATACATAAGGTGAGGGCTTCGTACTGTAAGTGCATACATAAGGTGAGAGCCTCATACTTTAAGTGCATACACAAGGCAAGGGCTTCATACTTTATGTGCATACATAAGTTGAGGGCTTTGTACTTTAAGTGTATATGTAAGGTGAGGGCTTCATACTTTAAGTGCATACATAAGGTGAGGGCTTCGTACTCTAAGTGCATACATAAGGTGAGGGCTTCATACTTAAGTACATACGTAAGGTGAGGACTTAGTACTTTAAGTGCAAATATAAGGTGAGGGCTTCGTACTATAAGTGCATACATAAGGTGAGGGCTTTGTACTTTATGTGCATATATAAATTGAGGGCTTTGTACTTTAAGTGCATGAACAAAGAGAGGGCTTCATACTTTCAGTGCATACATAAGATGAGGGCTTTGTACTATAAGTGCATACATAAGGTGAGGACTCCGTACCTTTAGTGGGTACATAAGGTGAGGGCTTTGTATTTTAAGTACATACATAAGGTGAGGGCTTCATACTGTGAGTGCATAGATAAGGTGAGGGCTTCATACTTTAAGTGCATACAGAAGGTAAGGGCTTCATACTTTATGTGCATACATAAGGTGAGGGCTTCATACTGTAAGTGCATACATAAGGTGAAGGCTTCATACTTTAAGTGCATATGTGAGGTGAGGACTTTGTACTGTAAATGCATAGATAAGGTGAGGGCTTCATACTGTAATTGCATACATAAGGTAAAGACTTTGTACTTTAGGTGCATATGTAAGTTGAGGGCTTCGTACTTTAAGTGCATATATAAAGTGAGGGCTTCGTACTTTTAGTGCATAAACAAGAGAGGGCTTCATACTTTAAGTGCATACATAAGGTCAGGGCTTCGTATTATAAGTGCAAACATAAGGTGAGGACTTCGTACTTTTAGTGGATTTGTAAGGTGAGGGCTTTGTATTTTAAGTACATACATAAGGTGAGGGCTTCATACTATAAGAGCATACATAAGGTGAGGACTTCGTACCTTTAGTGGATATGTAAGGTGAGGGATTTGTATTTTAAGTACATACATAAGGTGAGGGCTTCGTACTGTAAGTGCATACATGAGGTGAGAGCCTCATACTTTAAGTGCATACACAAGGTGAGGGCTTCATACTTTATGTGCATACATAAGGTGAGGGCTTTGTACTTTAAGTGCATATGTAAGGTGAGGGCTTCATACTTTAAGTGCATACATAAGGTGGGGGCTTCGTACTGTAAGTGCATACATAAGGTGAGGGCTTCATACTTTATGCGCATACATAAGGTGAGGGCTTTGTACTTTAAGTGCATATGTAAGGGGAAGGCTTTGTACTTTAAGTGCATACATAAGGTGAGGGCTTCATACTGTAAGTGCATACATAAGGTGAGGGCTTCATACCTTAAGTGCATACGTAAGGTGAGGACTTCGTACTTTAAGTGCAAACATAAGGTGAGGGCTTCGTAATCTAAGTGCATACACAAGGTGAGGGCTTCATACTTTATGTGCATATGTAAGGTGAGGGCTTCATACTTTAAGTGCATATATAAGATGAGGGCTTCGTACTTTAAGTGCATACATAAGGTAAGGGCTTCATACCTTAAGTGCATATGTAAGGTTAGGGCTTCAGCTTTAAGTGCATATGTAAGGTGAAGGCTTCATACTTTAATTCCATATGTAAGATGAGGGCTTCATACCTTAAGTGCATACATAAGGTGAGGACTTCATACGTTAAGTCCAAACATAAGGTGAGGTATTCGTACTATAAGTGCATACATAAGGTGAGGGCTTGGTACTATAAGTGCATACATAAGGTGAGGGCTTCATACTTTATGTGCATACATAAGGTGCAGGCTTCATACTTTAAGTGCATACATAAGGTGAGGGCTTCATACTTTAAGTGCATACATAAGGTGAGGGCTTCGTACTTTAAGTGCATATATAAAGTGAGGGCTTCGTACTTTAAGTGCATAAACAAGAGAGGGCTTCATACTTTAAGTGCATACATAAGGTCAGGGCTTCATACTATAAGTGCAAACATAAGGTGAGGACTTCGTACTTTTAGTGGATTTGTAAGGTGAGGGCTTTGTATTTTAAGTACATACATAAGGTGAGGGCTTCATACTATATGAGCATACATAAGGTGAGGACTTCATACCTTTAGTGGATACGTAAGGTGAGGGCTTTGTATTTTAAGTACATACATAAGGTCATAAGGTGAGGGTTTCGTACTGTAAGTGCATATTTAAGGTGAGAACCTCATACTTTAAGTGCATACACAAGGTGAGGGCTTCATACTTTATGTGCACACATAAGGTGAGGGCTTTGTACTTTAAGTGCATATGTAAGGTGAGGGCTTCATACTTTAAGTGCATACATAAGGTGAGGGCTTCGTACTGTAAGTGCATACATAAGGTGAGGGCTTCATACTTTATGTGCATACATAAGGTTAGGGCTTTGTACTTTAAGTGCATATGTAAGGTGAAGGCTTCGTACATTAAGTGCATACATAAGGTGAGGGTTTCGTACTGTAAGTGCATACGTAAGGTGAGGACTTCGTACTTTAAGTGCAAACATAAGCTGAGGGCTTTGTACTATAAGTGCATACATAAGGTGAGGGCTTTGTACTTTAAGTGCATATATAAAGTGAGCGCTTTGTACTTTAAGTGCATAAACAAAGAGAGGGCTTCATACTTTCAGTGCATACATAGGATGAGGGCTTTGTACTATAAGTGCATACTTAAGGTGAGGACTTCGTACCTTTAGTGGATACATAAGGTGAGGGCTTTGTATTTTAAGCACATACATAAGGTGAGGGCTTCATACTGTAAGTGCATAGATAAGGTGAGGGCTTCATACTTTAAGTGCATACAGAAGGTGAGGGCTTCATACTTTATGTGCATACATAAGGTGAGGGCTTCATACTGTAAGTGCATACATAAGGTGAAGGCTTCATACTTTAAGTGCATATGTGAGGTGAGGACTTTGTACTGTAAATGCATAGATAAGGTGAGGGCTTCATACTGTAATTGCATACATAAGGTAAAGGCTTTGTACTTTAGGTGCATATGTAAGGTGAGGGCTTCGTACTTTAAGTGCATATATAAAGTGAGGGCTTCGTACTTTGAGTGCATAAACAAGAGAGGGCTTCATACTTTAAGTGCATACATAAGGTCAGGGCTTCGTATTATAAGTGCAAACATAAGGTGAGGACTTCGTACTTTTAGTGGATTTGTAAGGTGAGGGCTTTGTATTTTAAGTACATACATAAGGTGAGGGCTTCATACTGTAAGAGCATACATAAGGTGAGGACTTCTTACCTTTAGTGGATACGTAAGGTGAGGGCTTTGTATTTTAAGTACATACATAAGGTGAGGGCTTCGTACTGTAAGTGCATACATAAGGTGAGAGCCTCATACTTTAAGTGCATACACAATGTGAGGGCTTCATACTTTATGTGCATACATAAATTGAGGGCTTTGTACTTTAAGTGCATATGTAAGGTGAGGGCTTCATACTTTAAGTGCATACATAAGGTGAGGGCTTCGTACTGTAAGTGCATACATAAGGTGAGGGCTTCATACTTTATGTGCATACATAAGGTGAGGGCTTTGTACTTTAAGTGCATATGTAAGGTGAAGGCTTCGTACTTTAAGTGCATACATAAGGTGAGGGCTTCATACTGTAAGTGCATACATAAGGTGAGGGCTTTGTACTTTAAGTGCATATGTAAGGTGAAGGCTTCGTACTTTAAGTGCATACATAAGGTGAGGGTTTCATACTTTAAGTGCATACGTAAGGTGAGGACTTCGTACTTTAAGTGCAAACATAAGCTGAGGGCTTTGTACTATAAGTGCATACATAAGGTGAGGGCTTTGTACTTTAAGTGCATATATAAAGTGAGGGCTTTGTACTTTAAGTGCATAACAAAGAGAGGGCTTCTTACTTTCAGTGCATACATAAGATGAGGGCTTTGTACTATAAGTGCATACATAAGGTGAGGACTTCGTACCTTTAGTGGATACATAAGGTGAGGGTTTTGTATTTTAAGTACATACATAAGGTGAGGGCTTCATACTGTAAGTGCATAGATAAGGTGAGGGCTTCATACTTTAAGTGCATACAGAAGGTGAGGGCTTCATACTTTATGTGCATACATAAGGTGAGGGCTTCATACTATAAGTGCATACATAAGGTGAAGGCTTCATACTTTATGTGCATACATAAGGTGAGGGCTTTGTACTGTAAGTGCATACATAAGGTGAGGGCTTCATACTATAAGTGCATACATAAGGTGAAGGCTTCATACTTTATGTGCATACATAAGGTGAGGGCTTTGTACTGTAAGTGCATACATAAGGTGAGGGCTTCATACTTTAAGTGCATATATAAGGTAAAGGTTCTGCATGGGCAGAGTAGGGGCTTACCTTTACATACAAAATTTGTCAGTGCTTGCCAGATCAAAAGAACGGTTTGACTGTTTAATTTCGCTTACAATGTATGCGAAAATGAACCATGTTTTATCAGTGGTGCCTGGATAACCGCTAACTGTATATTTTTGCAGCTTTAAGAATAATTTGTCACAATAAATGAGTATTTCCTTTGACAACATTCATAGGCTATTGGCTTCCATGTACTTTTTAGTTTCTATACAGTATATAGCGTCATTGCATACTTCCTGTAGTTTTCCTGTTTCCTTAACTGACCACTGGTCTCAGAGTTACCTTTCAGCAGACCAGCAGTTTGCTCAGAGTCCCACTGCAGCTTGTTAATATCTCTGCCATTATTTCTGCACTCACTGTAATCACTATATTTGCTCAAGACAGGCTTGTCTAAATTTATAAGCAAAACCATCATTTTTTCTTCATCTCTACATGCACCTTATGCAAGGTTACAGATTTATTTAGTGTAAGGAGAAAGTAAACTGAGTAACCACTTTCTAATGGAAGCTCATGAGCTTTAGTAGCCTTCTTTCCCACTCAGAGCTGTAACAATATACCCATTTGACATACTCTACCCCCTGCTATCTGTAAATCATTACTTAATGACAGCTAAGCTTCGTTATTTTTGTAAGGTAGCAACAACTTATTAGTTTGCTACATTTATAAAGAAATACTTTATAAACTTTCAAGAACACAGAATTTGTCAGAAGCATGTTTTATCTGTGATAACTTACCCCAACCTTTGAAAGAACAATTTGAATGCTTGTAAATGGTGAACCTGTTCTTTTTTTTTTTTTCAGACAGTTTGCCAATGCAAGATGGCACATGGGGCAGCTGAAGACTTCATTACCCTTTATACAAGGTTCTTGTATGCTACTCTGCGACATACATAAGAAGCTTATGTATGTCTCAGCCAAGCAAACAGTCAGATTACTTTTAACAGCTCATTTTCCAATCTAAAAACCTTCTCTACTTAACAATTTCATTTCAGTCTCTCATGCAAATGTGCTTTACAATTATATTAGACACTAATTGTAGTTGAGGGTTACTTGAAGTTTATATAACAAATAGATAATACTTCATATTGGGCCCCTTACTGTTTAATATCTTTATAAATAAAATGAATGCAATTGCACACACAGCAAACCTAATTCAGTATGCGGATTACGTGATTGTCTTGATTCTCTCCCAACTATCAACAAACTATAGTAACTCTGACATCACATAAACATGGAGTAAGGGCATATTCCACAATCCCTGGAATTGTGTGATCTCAAACACCTGTCAATCAGATGACTAGTCAATAATATGCAGTTAAATAAACAGTTGTCAACTAAACATGCACTACACATTCTGTAAGGAACCAATATATGTGTGTGCGTGTGCGTGTGTGTGTGTGTGTGTGTGTGTTTGTGTGTGTGTGTCTGTGTGTGCGTGTGTGCGTGTGTGTGTGCATGTGTGTGTGTGTGTGTGTCTGTGTGTGTGTGTCTGTGTGTGCGTGTGTGTGTGTGTGCATATGTGTGTGTGTGTGTGTGTGTGTGCATGTGTGTGTGTGTCTGTGTGTGTATGTGTATAACTATATAAGTATAAATATGTTTAAGTAAACCACAGGGAAAACTGAAATTAAGGTGCTGTTTGAGAGTCCTGACATCAGGAAAAAATGAACCACAAACTGCATACAAGTTCAGCTGAGACTTCAAAGTTATCAAGCACTTATAATTTGTCTATAAATCAATATTTCTTTATTGAAAAAAAGATAATAGACAGATGAAGCCCAGTTAAGGGCAAATGCACTTATAAAATCTGGATTCTCCTAAACTGCTATAAAACTACATATATCTGTTGCCTCATAGCAAGAGGTTCTCTGATTTGATTCTCAGCTGGGGTGCCTTCTGTGTGGAGTGAGCATGCCCTCCCTGTGTTCACATGGGTTTCTTCTGGGTGCTGCAGTTTCCTCTCACATTTCAGAGACATATAGTAGATGGACTGAGCCCTGTAAATTGGCTATAGGTGTGTGTGTATGCGTGTGTGTGATATAGAAGAACAGCCGTAGCAGGGCTAGCCATGCACATGCTTCAAACATAACTTTAGAGCATAAGCGATCAGAAACGCTGTTTTCTGGCAGGAAAATGCGCCCCTCTACATCTCCACTCTTAGTCCGAGTCTGAGGGGACTGTCACATTTACTTTTTAGTTAAAAAAAATACTGTTTTTGTTTTTAAGGGTGTTCTTTAAGAAAGGTCTGGTTGCACATACCTGTCATGTCACATCTGTGCATGCATTGTCGCACAGACATCCTGTTCTTCCTTTCTGTCTTTGTGCAAGTTTAAATATAAGAAGACATTCTGTTCTTGTGTTGTGTGTGTGTGTATATGTTCAGTTCATCTTCAATGAATAACTGACAATAAACTACAGAACAAAAACATATAACCCTTTGGTCTTAAAAGCATTGTGAAGTCATTTTAATGGGCATGTGTAATGATAGTTGTTTTCAACCCTGCTGCTGAAGGTAAAGTCTGTATTACAGTAAGTTTTAGATGGCTGATAAACTGTTGTTAACTGAAAGTTCAGGAATTATGTGCTGTGCACTATTAAGGTAACATTGCTTCATACCTGACTTATATCAGTCCTTTCCTCAGTTCTTTGCATGAATGGTGCTGCATGCAGTCTACATACTGATTTCATTCTAAGCATTTCTCTCAGGAGATTAAACTATCTGAGCTGATTTTTCCCTCAGAACAAAATGCATATTGCATTATTTGTTTAAGGGAGGTTGTTTGTGATATACAGTCAATATTTATGTTTAATACACAGAGACAGTGATACATTTATTGTGTTTATCTTTAAAACTCATCTAAATTCAACAAACCTGAGAATTTTATGTTTACTGTAGAGCATTTAGATTAGCAATCCCCCATCTACCACAAAAGCAAACATAGCCCACCCACAACCACCTAATAAAACTAACTCCAACAGGAAACTAAATCCTTAGACAAATTATTGCCATTCACACTTACCAGCATTCACCTTTGTTTGCACTCACTAATTTCTGAGTGCTGCTAAGCCCTTCACACTTATTTACTTTTAGGGGGGTGGGCTGCTGCAGTCCTGAGTATGTCCTCCTTTGGATGAGATGCCTAGAAACTATGAATTTGTGTTCAGTTTGTCATCCATTCCCTATTGCAGTATTACCAGCTTATCATTTTTTTAATGTAACATAGGCAATTCATTCTTCAAGGGCAACAGGCACTTTATTTGTATATGAAACAATGAAAGCTAAAGTTGTTTGCTAGCAGCAACCTTTTCATTAGTTACAGATCTCTTTAACATGCAATTATTTGTATATGAAACAATGAAAGCTAAAGTTGTTTGCTAGCAACAACCTTTTCATTAGTTACAGATCTCTTTAACGTGCAATTATTTAGATGACTTCTACTTCTGCAGAGATTGTGCATATTTACTGATATTGGTGGATTGTAATGACAGAAGTTTGAGTAGACCAGTCAGGAGGAGAAGGAAACCACACTCACTACAATTCCAGTCTCACATAGACCTACCATGACAGCAAACCAAACACATAAACACACAAAAACATACTCGGAGGCTCTAAATAAAAATCTGTCTAAGCAGCGAGACCTCCAAAGCAGACAGCCAAGCAACTGCTACCCCAAAACAAAACACGTGCAACACATAGCTCACAAAGCCATTGTGCTGAACAGTCACAGCCCTTATGGCTAAACAACACACCTGATACACTTGTAATAGGTGACTCTATCGTCAGGCACACTGATATCCCGCTCACCAGGCTGAACAAGGAGAAGGTCACGGTGAGCTGGCTGTCGGGCGCTAGGATCCGCCGCATAACACAAGCACTCAGGTCACTCCAAGGCAAGTACAAATATGACTCAGTCATTGTCCATGCCGGTGTGAATGACCTGAGACGTACCTCCCTGGACTACATGAAAAGAGACATAGAGGAGCTCCCTGAGCATGTAGCCCAGGGCGGTATGACCCTGACCTTGAATAGCATCTTACCTTCACCAAGAATGATACCACAATAAGAAGACAAGATGATCAATTTCAACAATTGGCTTAAGTATTGGTGTCATTCAAAGGAGATCCAATGCCTGTCAGCCTGGGATGACATGCTAGAAAAGCCACGATGCTTCGCTAGGGACGGCTTGCACCTGTCACCCCTGGGCTTTCGGATATTGGCAAAGGCTCTTGCCACCCCCATAGTGCCTTTTTTAGGCAAGGCTCAAAAGACAAACCCACCTCCATAGGTATCACAAGGGATAAGAAACTAAGAGTAATGCTACTCAAAGCCAGAAGTCTAAACCTCAAGATGCATGCACTCGAAACTCTCCTTAGCATGGAGAACATCGATATCTGTGCAGTAACAGAAACCTGGTTCAAGGCTCCCGAGAGCACCCCAGCACTACCAGGTTATACCTCATACCATGCTTTTCGGCCCCAAAACTTGGACCGAACCACAAAAGGAGGGGGAGTATCAATATTCGTCAAAGATACCCACACCTCCAGGTTGGTGGCACAGCACAAAGCATCAGTGACTATCCATGTGCAACTAACAGTGGGTAAAACGGCCTTCCAGTTTATAGCTTGCTACAGACCACCGTCCCAAACCCAGGAACCCCACTCGGCCTTCCTGAGAACACTGGAAAATATGAAGGTCTCTCCAAACACCATTATATTGGGTGACTTCAACTACCCAAACATAGACTGGGAGCATTACTGTAGCTCCAACACCCTAGCCCAAAGGTTCCTAGAATTTATAAACTCAAATGCTATGGAACAACTTGTTATCACTCCCACAAGATGGGAAAACATACTGGACCTGATCATCACCAATATGGAGGCTCTATGCTCCAGACCAGAAGTGTATCCCTCACTGGTAAGATCAGACCATAAACTAATCTCACTGGATATTCACATCCCGACCCCACCGCCTGCCCAGAAAACCACAGTGAAAAACTTCTCTAAAGCAAATTTCACACTCCTCAAATCCGAGGAGGAATCCTTCAATGCCCCCGGGCCTGTGGAAAATATGGCCCAGACTGTAGAATCCTTTATAAATGCATTCTATGAACACCTTCAGGAATGCATGACTCATGCAATCCCAAATAAAACCAAGACACAATCCTCCAAAGGCAGGCGTCCTGTCTGGTGGACCCCAGCCATAAACAAACTATACAATAGAAGGAGGAAGCTACTACATGATAGAGCAAAATCCCAAAAAGGGAAGGCATCTCTGATCAGTATTAGCAAAAAACTATGGGCACTCATAAAATCGTCTAAGGCCAGCTTCGAGAGAAAAATTGCACAGGACACTAAGGATAATCACAAGGCTTTCTTTAGTTATGTTAGGAACCAGGGTGGGAATTCCCAGATATGCTCAGAATTAGTCCAAAATGACAAAAAATACACCGAACCCACAGACATTGCCAACATCATAGCTGACAGGTTCAGAGCAACCCCCCCCCCCACCAAAAGGGCAAATATATATCCCAGCAGAGTACTGTCCCCCTGACATCTCAGATGCTCAGGTAAGAGCCACCCTCTCCAAAGCAAAAAATACAGCATCAATGGGAACAGACAGTGTCCCAGGCTGCGTCCTACATGAACTCCAAGAAGAGCTAAACCCAAACATAAAACTACTGTTCAATCTCAGCCTTACTACAGGATATGTACCCAAAGAGTGGTGTACAGCAACAGTGGTCCCGCTCCACAAAGGTGGTGCCTCAACGGATCCTGGAAACTATCGCTCCATAAGCCTGACTAGCTGGGTCTGCAAAGCTATGGAAAGGATCATCATGGACCTCATAAATAAAGATATCAGGGACCTACAGACACTGGATCCTATCCAGTTCAGCTTTGTTAAGGACAGATCCTGCCTCTTAAACCAACAGATCCTGCCTCTTAAACCTGGTCGATTTCTTTGAAACAGTCACCAAGGCCATTGACGAGGGGAAGGTGGTCCACACAGCCTACCTGGACCTCGCAAAAGCCTTCGATACAATTCCCCACTTGGGAATTATAGATAAGCTCACCGGCTTAAATATAAACCCCTATGTCACTAGATGGGTTGCAAACTGGCTCAAGGACAGAACCCACATGGTTAGAATTGCTGGAGCCATGTCAGACTCCAAACCAGTTACAAGTGGCGTCCCACAAGGCTCAGTCCTGGGACCTCTCTTGTTCGGTATATATTTCTCGAAGGTACAGGCCAACACGGAAGGAATGTGGCTGACCAAGTTTGCAAATGACTGCAAACTAGGCACCATAACCGACTCTCCAGCTGACACAAGCATCCTATAAAAGGGCCTCATAGAAATAGACAACTGGTGCCAGAGCCATGGCCTCAAGCTAAACGCCAAAAAGTGTATAGTCATCCCCTTTGGCAAAAACAAAGTGCCCACAAATTACCACATAGGTGGTAATCCATTAAGTACGGAAGAAGTAATTAGGGACCTGGGGACCCAAGTTGATAATCTCTCATTTGGAAACCACGTGGCCAAAGTGGTTAGAAAAACATTTTATATAGCCCACCTAATCATGAAGGGATTCACATCTAGATCAGGGAAGGTCATCGTGCCTCTTTACTCATCCCTCATCAGGCCCATAATTGACTACAATGCCCCTTTTGGGATGTACCTCACCAGACACCTGCAGCAAATGGAAAGACCCCAAAAGTACCTCACCAAGAGGATCAAAGGGCTCAAACAGATGCCATATGCTGCCCGGTTAAAGAAACTCCAGCTCTACTCAGTGGCATACCATCTGCTCAGAGGCAATCTGTGCCTGACGTATAATGCCATGTCCAACCCAGAATTAATGGACATGCTGCACCTCAGAAAATCCAAATCCCATCGAGCTACGTGCTCAAGAGACTTGAACCTCAGCACTGAAATAAATAGGACATGCTGGAGGGACAGATTCATAACCCAGAGGCTCCCTTCACTCTGGAATAAAATCCCAGTCCAGGTTAGGCAGAGTCCCTCATTGACTCTCTTCAAGAGGAATCTTGATGAGTGGATGGGAGATAGTAGGTTTACCCCGGGTATCACTTCTGTGTCACTGTTAGACAGAGGCACAGTATACTAACCTCGAAAAAGGGCATAGCAAAATTCATTTAAAATGGGTGGCGAAAGCCAAACACACTCTGTCTAGGCTTATAAATGCCCTAGGGCAGATAGCCTGGTATGAATCTATGAACCTATGATGGAAATGTTCTGAATTGGGTAGTTTTGTCATTATTGGTTCATACATTTTGTTTCATTGCTTACAGGAAAAATGTTCAAAACACTACATTTAAAACACGCTCTAACAAGTGTGCTGTATTATACAAGGAATATAACTTAATACAATTGGGGAGGTGAATCAAAGACCACATGTATGTTTGCATGGTCTTAAATATGTGTGCAAGGGGTCTATGGTGATGCATTTTCCTTGAATGTGGGTTTCAATGCTGTTTCAATGAATGTGAGTTTCAAGGGCAAAGAAGTTTTAATGGTAAGCCTGTTTTCATTGTGAGACTCTATTGCTTTGTTTAGCAAATGTTTATCAGTGCTTGTGCTATGAAATTTAAAATAGAAGTTTTAAATTAAATCCAAATAATCATAGTAGAAGCAAAGTAGAAAACAATATGCATATTACAGTGTTTACAGTAAATGGGGAGAAATAGCCAAGTAATGGGACATTGGAATGGCTGCAGAGGTGAAAGGCTGTCTGTGGGGGAGCCCCATTTGACCATGATTTTGTGAGGGGGAGCTGCAACAAATTCAAAGACAGCCCTGGGTGACACAAACTCTAGCTACACCACTGCCCACTCTACTGCTAATTATACATACATTATGCTAAGTCTGAGATTGCACAATCTCCAGGGAAACAGCATATTCACCAAACCTAAGGACTGTCAATCTTTCAATCTTGCACACCTGTTAACCATCTAAGTGTGTCGACAGAATATATGTCAACATTTGGGAGTTGCGCCATACCTCTCAACTATAGATTTTTGTGGAATGTCCAGAATTTTACCTCATATTTTTTGTCAATTTTTCACAAAATTGTGTTTTTTTGGCAAATCATTGGCAAGTCATTAAAGACTGAATTCAGAAAATGACAGACATTTGAGTTTCAGACTTCATACCATTTAGAAAATGCATGCAAGCACAAAACTTGATATTCTGTCAACTTTCTAAGTTTGTAAGAGCACTATTAAAAATTGTCCCTATTTCTATGCCTTTGACTCCCCATTACTTATGGCTTTGTCTAGATTTTTTGGTCTAAGAGGTTGAAAGGTGTAAGTTGCACTTATTTTAAATGCTTATATATATAGATATATATATATATATATATATATATATATATATATATATATATATATATATATATGAAAGCAAGTCCCAAGTCACACCCAATCACTGTTTGCCGGTTGGGGCCGCTTTCCAACTGGCAAGTGAACTGTCAAATGTATATGTATCCAAAGAATCAAATATAGAGTAAAGCTGTATCACAGCAAGGAAGACAAATGTACACAATAGCACTTGTGCCGTACAAACTCTAAAATGTCTCAGACAAAGGCTTATGCTGAATAAATCACGTTGTTATTCCGATCCCAAAAATATTCCGATCACAGAACTATAAAAAACCTTTTATTCGTAAGCGCTTTCACGGTACACTAGACCGCTTCATCAGACAGGTCTGATGAAGCGGTCTAGTGTACCGATACAATAAAAGTTTTTATAGTTCTGTGATCGGAATATTTTGGGATCGGAATAACGTGTTTATTCAGCATAAGCCTGTCTGAGACATTTTAGTTTGCGGCACAAGTGCTATTGTGTACATTGTCTTCCTGCTGTGATAACTTTACTCTATATTTGATTCTTTGGATACATATACATTTGACAGTTCACTTGCCAGTTGGAAAGCGGCCCCAACCGGCAAACAGTGATTGGGTGTGACTTGGGACTTGCTTTCATTTTTGTTCTCTTTTATCGCTTGGGTGTTTTGCTTATATATATATATATATATCCACAGCTAATGGGGTTTGGCTTATTGGTCTGAATATACCCATAAAGACTTAAAAAGCAAATAGTCATGGACATTCAGAAGCCATGTACCTGAAACACTTGATATTCTTGAGGAGTCATTTGCATATATCCCATGGGCCCCCATCACAGGAGGCTTAAGATATTACACAGTGACCTTTTTACCCTTTAGTTTGATATATATATATATATATATATATATATATATATATATATATATATATACATAAACATAGCTAGCTTTAGGGACCGGTGAACCCTGCAGTCGCTGGAGTCCCCCCTGTTCCTGGGGGGGGGGCAACCACAGCAAGTTATCTTATCTTGATATTTTGTAACATGTCTGTCAAACCAACACAAGCTAGTACAGCAATCTTGTGTACTTAATAAACCAGCTGGGTAATAACTCTTATTTATATCGCCTTTAAAATGAAAAGATATCTCTGGTTATACTAACAGTGTTTTATCAAGTAACAGTCTTCACAAGTCCATTAAATATTTTACCACTGACATAGTGCCTCTAGCTTAAACCCTCCTGTTGGACATTCTTTCCACTAACAACACCAACAACAAATTAACATCATAGCCATCTTTAGGTACCTGTAATACCTGTGGCTACAGGGGGACCCTAAATCATCCTTGACTGTGTGGGAGCCCCACAAAAGGTGTTGCTGTTCGGGGAAAAATGAACAGAAAAAATGCATTAATTTCCTTATTATGCTCTTTAACCTGAACACAGCTATGTTATGACCCTAATAGGATAAAGCCAATGATGAACATGAGCAAGGAAAGCACTAGAGTGATTAACAGCCCAGAGTGACTGATCTCACTGAAAACCTTGAATTTTAAGAAGAGCTGATACTTCTAGTTTTCAAGGATAGTTTTCTCTTTCTGGAAGTTTTATAAATACTGGCAGACGCGGGATACTATAACTCTCGACTTCTTTGCTGAAGAATTCAGCCAGTGCTGTAAAAAATAGCAGAATAAAGGCTGAAAATCAGATACATGTCTTAAATATTATTCTAATCCACTTAAAAAGTTACTAGAATAACACCTTTTGCATCAACATGCATTTTTTTACAATAAGAACTATAAAACTCTGGATTTATTGATTTTCTGTAATCCTGAATAATTTATCAGCAAATCAAAGTTTTTATGATGGCCAGAGCAAAATTATGAGCAAAATGTATGAAATCAGGGACAGCAACATGTATGCATTACTCCTCAGTGAGGTAAATAAAAGTGACTTACCCCTGCAGCTGTTTGATGACTGCTAAACAGCAGTCAATGATCTGGTGTTGCTGTACCAGTCTTACACAATGTATTGCTATTTGCTAAAATAAATATGAAACTGGTATTCTTATGGCTTATGCTTGTGTGTGTCTAAAAATATCACTGATTTTTATCTGTGAACACACCAAATAATGCCAGCACATATACATTATTATACTGGGTATCAGGAAAAATGCAGATAAAGAGTAATTTTATTTATTTGACATTTATTAAGTGGGAAAGTCTGACTGGATCAGAAACCCGTTGTCAGCAGAGGCCAAGGAAAAAAGCTCCACAATAGCAAACTATCAAAAATATACAGAGCATTATATTTCTTTTTCAAAGGTATGGCATAAAATATATCAGAGAACATTCAGACACTTAGAGCTTCTAAAATGTGGTGGCCCCCACTCTTCAGACAGTATAAATGGATTTAGGGGGGCTCCCTTAATTATCATTGACTTTGTGGGGGCCCCACAAAAGTTGTTGTTGGTTAGAGAAAAAATGTATTAATTGCCTGATTATATGCTCTTTAACCAGAACAGGGCTATGATATGACCATCTTAGGATAAAGCTGATAATGGCCTCTGTTCTCATATTCTAAAAGCAGCCCTGCTCAGATGTGTGTGTTTACAGAAACCTGCTGTAGGTTATGTGGGGGGCTGTAGATTGTCTGGTTATTGTTTTGTTTAATGTTCATCATAGTCCAACTTTAGAGGTGTGCACAGGAGGCAATTAAAGCTTGTATTTGGGTTGAAGCCAGTGTGGTCATTGTTACTTTCCTCACAGACATCAGAGGTGTACAAAGGTTAGTATAGCTTGTGAAGGGGCAGTATGCTGCCTAGGAGCAGCAAAGTAGAATACATTACAGTAATATTTTTTTTTCACTTTCCTCACAATTACCTTAATCATAATTTCTGTTCAATCCATCACTGATGAAAAGATTGTGTAAAAAGAACTTTAAAATGCAGTTCAGAACATACAGAAAGTTATGGCTTATTGAAAAGCCTGAAGAGTAAAGCAAAATGTGAGAAAAGGAAGAAAAAACATAATGTGCATGGTGTGAGGAGCCCAAGATGGAAGAAAACATAGGGGAAGACTAGAAGGTGTGTATATGTGTGTGTGTGTGGGGGGCTGAAACAGTAGGCCCAGGGTCATGCACAAAACACTGATCAGTAAATTAGTACAACTAGGTATTGATGTACTGTTGCTAAGATGGATAACTGCATGGCTTACAAATAGGACATGGTAAGTAACACACACCAACCGGACAGGTGAAATCCTTGGTTACAGTCAAGGTGTCACCCAGGGCTCTGTACTAGGCCCTTACTTGTTTAGATTGTGTATCTTTCAGACCTTACATTTTCATCTGAGGTGTTCTACAGTCTATATGCTGATGACATGAAATTGGATAAACTGATTACAAGTGTTACAGATAAGGCATGTCTGCAAAATAATTTGACTAAATTGACCATTTGGGTACAGGAGAATAATATGTTGATAAATACATCAAAAACTAAGTATATGAGATTTGGGAGACATAAACTGAAAGGTGAATATTTAATACAGCCCACAGTGATTGAAACTGTAGACTCATTTAAGGACCTGGATATATGGGTAGATTCAGCTATGAGTTTTTCTAATCATATCAACCAATTGGCTAATGATAGTTATAGAACTATAGGTTGTATAAAAAGATTTATAAAGTCTAAGAAATCAAACATAATGAATGTGATGATTGGGGAGAGAAAATGGCGAATGCTGCCAGCCTAGTCAAATAGAATTTTATATATAATTCTGGCATTTGTAAATAAATGTAAAATACAGGCATATTTTCTTGAATGTAAAAGAATACTGTGAAATGTGGAACTGCAAAATATGTGACAACATTGCACTCTACTCGCCCAGTGAAGCATGTTGTAACCCTTTCATGTTAGAATTTGGTCCAGTGCATCTGGATGAAGGTTTTATGCCCATTGTTTTAAGGCTAAAGTTTATGACCAGAATTTACATATGGATGGTGCTTTACTGCTCTGGTTTCTGTTAGAATATACATGTGAAATGTCTTCTATTGTTGTAAGTTTCTGAGCAGGTGTTAGATTGCTAAATAATGCAGTTTGTTTGCCTGGGAAAACCTAAGTGTCAACATGATGTAATTTGGGAGGGACCCAGCAAACATGTTTGTTAGTAATGTTTAAAAACTATTTCTCGCAAGAGACTTTAGGCATTTTGATCTTGGATATCTAACTCAGCACTCTGCCTAAGCTCACATTTAAGTTTATAGCACTGTGATTTCTTGTAGGGATAGTTAAAGCTAGTAAAGATTAATTAGGTATTTTTCTTTGAAATCAGACCTGTCCTACTGTATTATTTTAAGTTTCTGTGTGATCTCTGAACTCTTAGATATCTCTGTGGTGTAGTAGTTTTGTGTTGTGTTTTAATTATTTCTTATTAAATATTTTTAAAACCTTCTACCTGTGGCTAGTTTGTGTAGAGATAAGCTCTAGAGTATATTGCATGTTTATAGAGGTTATTGCAATAGGCCACTCTAAAGTAAGCCTTGACTGTTAGTCATACTACCATTGGATTATAATATTGCACAGTAATAATTGGACACCCTTTTAAGGGCCTTTTAGTAGCTGATATTAGCGGGGTAGTGGCAGGGATTACTACCGTATGGTCTGGGTAAAGGGGCACAGCTGGAGAATCTGTGTTAGCCTTTCCCAGGAGTGTTTGTGAAGTTGTATAAATACTTATCTCAAAGAGTGTGTGTGTATGTGTGTGTGTGTGTGTGTGTGTGTGTGTGTGTGTGTGTGTGTGTGTGTGTGTGTGTGTGTGTGTGTCTGGGTGTGTGCGTGCGTGCGTGCGTGCGTGCGTGCGTGTGTGTGTGTGTGTGTGTGTGTGTGTGTGTGTGTGTGTTGTGTCAGCTACTTGGCAGGGACACAAAGCACTGGTTGGACAGAAAGGGTACTGGAGGTTCTAGCTTTCCCAGCTAGGCTGAGACCTGGACCCTATAGCTGTGCCAGTGGGGAGTCTTATTGGGGACCTGATGAGCAAAGGAGCAACCAGACCCAGACTTACTGTGATCTCTGTGTGCACTTAAGGGGAATTTAACTTTACTGTGTGTATTAGTAATCCTTTTCTCTTCTATGAGATGACCTCCCTGGTGTTAGTGGTGAGGATTGAGGCTCCTTGATTCACTGGGCCAAGGCACAGTTATCACAATGAAGTCATTGTTTGTTAGTTACATTAGACCTAAACTTGAGTATGGAATAACAATATGGAAATCCCATAGGAAAACAAGCATGAATAAACTGGAAAGAGTACAGTGGAAATATGTGAAATCTAAATTATTATGAAAGACTAAAATATCTGAACTTGTACAGTGTCTCTTACAGATATTTAAGAGGAGATCTTATTCAGGTATGTAGGGCATTTAGGGACAACTACCTCTGGAAATGTTTGGGGTTATCAAAAATACTAGAGAATCATCAGCTATCCTATGTAGAAGAGTCTATAGGAATGAGAAGTGTACTAACTGGTTCTCTGACAGAGTAGCTGATGCTTGGAACAGACTACCAAATTACATTAAAGCAAGTACTAGTTTAGATATTTTTAAGAACAGCCTGGACATTTATTATGGGAACAAGTGTTGTGGTATATTTGCAAGCTAGAAGGGCTTTAATGCCTGTGCTTGAAACATTTGTAAGTATGTATGTATGTATGTATGTACAGCTCCATTTCACCTAAGTCCAGACTTGTACATAGAGGTGTTGTAATGTATCACTGTTGCAACTAAATGCCAGCAACTGTATATGTCCCTTTGTGTGGCACATAGCCCTTTTGTAATGTAATAGTATTGTAGCTACAGGTCAGTCTGTGCGTACTACACCTAAAGGTTTGTAGTATGAACTAAAAGGTTGCTTAGGAAGGTTGGCAGTGACAGGGTGGTACTTAGACAGCAAGTGCCTAGAGGGCCCCCAACTTAGCATTTGCCTGGAGCCCCCAAAATACTAACACCAGCCCTGTACATAAAAGCACACGCACTCACACATATATATGTATATATAATATATGTGTGTGTAATATATGTACAAAATATACATATATATGTGTGTATACACATATATATATGTGTATATATATATATATATATATATATATATATATATATATATATATATATATACAGGGCTTTTTTGAGCCAGTACATGCCGGTATGGTATACCGGCACCTCTGCTGCTCAGTGACGGCACTTTTCTCGTCCATTCTGATCACTCCTGTGCCTTGTTACACAGACTGTTGATGTCCACATCCATACATGGATATTTAACATCAAACAGTAAAGTGTTACTCTTCCTGCGTGCACCAGGAGCAGAGTGGATCCATGTTAACTTGTTTAGGAGATGAGGGAGCTGACAGCCAAGTGGTTATTATATTACTGGTCTCTGGTCTGGATTTGGATTATTTGACAGACTGCAATAAGTAAGCATATATTTTAAGTTGCTTGCTATTTATTTTATTTATGTGACCAATGACCATGCGTTAATAAATAGCTATGTGACTATGAGTGTGTGTGAGTAAATAGCTGGGGTGGAGACTCTAAGGCACATACATGCTACTTCACCTGCTCTCTAACTTTACCCTTTGCAGTTTGGTTTCAGTTGAACAAAAATGAATACAAGTACAGACTAGGACAATAATAAATATAATAATAAATAATAAACACACTCTGAACATTTGAACCAATTTTATGACTGCACTGTGGAATATTTTGAATTTCTGAAACTGAATGTATGCTACTTTTAATATGCAGTAGCAACCAGATATTTTTGGGAAATGTTTATGACTGTGTGATTTGTGTGGAACATCTTAGAATACTGTCTATGTGGGCTGCTAGCAAAAATGAAATTATTACATCATGGCATCAGACCTCATGGCTACGACTGCTGGTTGGGGAAGTTACAACACTTGGTTTACTGGTTTAGGTCTTAGATGCAGTGCCTTATGTGGGACATCTCTATTTTTTCCTGGCCTGTTCCTGTGTGGGATTTTACTGAGATCTCTGGTTTCTTCTCAGGGAAGCTAATGTTTGGGCATTTCAAAGTGGTATCAATAAAATTTAGAGTTTTCCAAAAGCTGGTTAAAGAGGCTAAGCATAGCTGTACACTTTTTTCTACCCGAGCAAAATCACCATGGGTGCTGTTCTGGAAAAATGAGTACTTAAAAATCTTTAGCAGTCTGTCACAGCACTGTTATATTTCATCACATTGCACTGTTCAATGCTTCCTTGCTTGTATATTGTGACAAAGTGTAAAACCGATAACTTCCCTACTGAATGAGGAGTGAGATTTTCTATGGGTGGGTTTCCTTTCTTCTTTCTCTTCTGTTTTTTTTTTTTTTTTTTTTTTTTTTTTTTTTTTATGCTGACATATTCTGAAAACCATGGTTTTCCCCTTGTATAATTTGGTATTTCATTATTTTTAGAATGTTCCACCCTGAACTGGATTTAAAAATACTGTCTATAAACTGTCACTTTTATATCAAGTGATCCAGTAACAACACAGTCGTCATGACAGTCTACCAAAGGCTAATACATTTACCATGACATTGTTAGACATGTATACACTTTAGTCCCACCCCTACTGTGATTACTAATGACTATAATATTTAACACAGTGAGCCTTCCTATTCAGTCTACATGTTTCCATTGGGAGGACTTATTAGAGAAAGGGGACATGCTTTCCACTGTTATACAGATAACACCAAATGTATTTATTTATTTATTTGTTTTTTGTTAACCGGGTTAGTCCACTGGGCTGGGGGCCCATTTTCAGTGGAGGCCCAAGGAGAAAAGCTCCACAAACACATGATAAAAAAGATGATGCCAAAAAAAATAAATAGTACACATATATCATAACAATACCAAGTTACATTTATAAACATAAAAAAGGGCAAGATAAGAAGACATGTGCTTAGCAACATTAATGCCTTGTAGATAATCATTAAAAGTATCCACAAAGCTCCATAAACACATGATAGAAAAGATGATGCCAACATACATAATACACATATATCATAACAATAACAAGTAACATTGCAAGTTTAAGAACATAAAAAGGGCAATATTAAAAGACATGTGGGTAGCAACATTAATGACTTGTAGAAATCATTTAAAAATATACATTTTGTGCATGTACAACAAAATGATAGAAGTAGAGTTGGTGAAACAAGATAGAGGAATAGTAAGTGGAGTGCAGAGAGGAGTGAAGAATAACTGAAGGGACAGAGAATAGCGAAGAATGGCAGTTGAGTCGGTTATAGTGGGTGGAGGGGAAGGAGAGGTGGTAAGGTTAGATAAGAATGGATCGAAGGAAATGAGGAGGAAAGAGTAGGGGGGGTCAGCGCTGTAAGAAGTAAATCGGGGGGCAAAGTTGGACAGAAAGTTTAGTTGTTAAGAGTGCTCAGTTGTGTAGCTGTGGATCCACAGGATTGTAAGTATAAATAATGCATGGAAGGCAATAGTTCTGCCTCCAGATTTATTAAACTCCATGCAGGAATAGTGCAAGCCCTACACAGAGTGTGCCATGTCCCTGTCTGCAGCTCCCCATCAGCAGCGTGCTTGCATATTAATGAAGACACACTACTGAGGGAGAGCCATGAACACAGTTACTGACTCAGTGTAGAGGGTGTGTTACAGTGCTCAGAGATGTGTAACACACCCCCTGTACTGTCAAAGTGCTGGACGGTACTGAAACAGAAATGTTAAAGTTGTTTACTTGCCCATTTTTTTTTTATTTGTAGAGGGTGTGTTACAGTGTCTGTAACACATCCCATTCCCTGTACTGTCAAAGTGCAAGATGGCACTGAAATAGAAAAGCTAATTGTGTTTACTTGGCCAGTTTTGTTTTATTTGTAGGGGGTGTGTTACAGTATCTGTAATACACCCCCTGTACTGTCAAAGTGCCTTATGGCACTGAAATATACATTTTAAAATGTCATTGTCCTTTTTTTTTTTCTTGTGTTTGTGTAGTGCTTAGCAATGAACATGTGCCAGACATCTGAAAATAGAAACCAGATCCTTTTAATTTTAATGGAAAAGGTCAACTTTAAGCATAGCTGAGCAAATTTGTGAGGCACATTGCTCAGCAGTGCTTAAATGTAATTGAAAGCTATATAGAAATGTATAGCTAAAAATATTCACAGCCATGTTACCTGAATGGTTAGAGTCACGGCCTTGTGTGCAGTAGATGCACAGTTCGAATACCCAGACAGGCCGTTCAGCTTTTACATCTGATAGCATTAATATATATATTTTTTTATCGATGTAGTTATTGATATTTGTTGACAAGGTTAGTCCAGCTGGTTCAGAAGCACATTTTCAGTGGAGATACGAGGAGAAAAACTCCAGTTATACACAAGTGTCCAATACATTAAAGTCACACTCCAACATAACGTAATTAAAATACATAGGATTAGGTCATGTAAAGTAAAATGCATACACGTAATAATAAAGTATAATTAATAAGCAATTAGTGTCAATATATTTTCTATTTATTATTTAAAAATCTGGTTTGCCCTTAGCTAAGCACTGCTAAGACAAGACAAGTAATGCTTAAACAGGACCTGTTGTAGCAGTACTTAGCAACATACAGCTCTGCTTAGTTGGTTTGGGCACTGAGTAGCAATGCCAGTTTAAGCAGTCCTCAGCTCAGCTAAACTGGATTGTGCACCACTAAGGATTATTAAGCATTTGCCAGTTTAAGCACTGCTCAACTAAGCTTAGCAGGTTTGCACAGTGCTAAGCGGAGCTTATCATTTTAAAAAATGATCCAATTGTGGCAAAGGGCATTAAAACAGCCTTATTTAAGCTGAACAGGCAGGAATACAGCCAAAACCTGTTGGAGTTTAATCACTGCAGGAGCTATGGCTGGAGGTGGAGAGGGTGTGCGCTTCCAGGTGCAGCGCTGGGGCATTTTGGAGTCCAGGGTCATGGTTGGGCTTTTTGTTAAAGACCATGGTGACTGGCTGCTGCAGGGCCAGCACCAGAGCTCTGAATACAAGTCAGAGGCCTGGGACCAGCTAGCACATGACAATACCATTGCAACTGGAATCCCCCTCACTGGTGTGCAGGTGCGTCATCATTATGACAGATCCAAGACCCTTGGGACCACAATGGCCCAGAAGTTTGTAAGTATAGGAACCAGTGATTTACCAAATTCTAGTATGAATACCTGATAGACAGGTATGCATAATGGTGTGTTTTCCCCCAACAGCTGCAGAAGAGAGGGCTCACAACCTTGAGGCCCATAAAGGGCACCTGGCCAGGATGCACCAAGAGTATGGTGAGTACAGATATATCTTGCAAGATATAGACACAAAAGGAGGGGGTGTATCCATATTCATCAAGGATACCTACACCTCCAGGTTAGTGGTGCAGCATGATACCTCCGAGATCATCCACGAGCAACTATCATCAGGCAAATCTGCAATGCAAATTTTGGCCTGCTACAGATCACCCTCCGTGACCCAGGACCAAGACCGCCTTTCTGGAGACACTGGAAAACATAAAGGTCCTACCGAACACCCTGATATTGGGCGATTTCAAATACCCTACCGTTAACTGGGAAAACTACTCAAGTACAAACTCCCAGGTCCAGCGCTTCCTGGAATTTATCAACTCAAATGCCCAGGATCAGCTGGTAAACTCCCCTACCAGAGGTGAAAACATATTGGACCTGGTCATCACCAACATGGGCAACAGGTGTTCCACACCAGAGGTCAAACCATCACTGGTTAGATCAGATCATAAACTAATCACTCTGGATGTCCACATCACACCACCACCTCCAACCAAGGAAACCACAGTGAGAAACTTTTCTATAGCAAACTTCACCTTACTTAAGATAGAGGTGGTAAGTTTCACAGCCCCCACACTAAAGGATAACAGTGTCCAAGATGCAGAAACCTTTACAAATGTACTCCGTCGTGCCATCCCTAGCAAAACCAAGACTCACTCCCCTAATTGAAGGAAACCAGTCTGGTGGACCCCTGCCATAAACAGGCTATACAATAGAAGGAGGAAACTAGTTCAGAAAAAAAGCAAATCCCAAGGTGGAAAGACATCCCTGATCAGTATCAGTAAGAAACTAAGGTCCCTCATAAAATCCTCCAAGGCTAACTTCAAAAGAAAAAATAGCCAAGGATTCGCATGATAACCACAAAGCCTTCTTTAGCTATGTCAAGAATCTAAGTGGCAACTCACAGATATGCTTTGAGCTAGTGCAAAATAGCACAAAATATACTGAACCCACTGATATTGCCAACATTCTGGCAAATAGATTCAGTGCAAACTTTGCCCCCCTCTCACCCCCAAAAAGGCCCACAACAATACTGGAAAGGTGTAGTGTCCCAGAAATCACAGACACACAGGTGAAAACAGCCCTTTCAAAAGCCAAAAGCACAGCGTCAATGGGCCAGATGGTGTCCCAGGCTGCGTCTTACATGAACTACAGAAAGAACTAACCCCCACCTAAACACACTGTTCAGCCTCAGCCTCTCCACAGGCTACATGCCCATAGAATGGCACACAGCAATGGTTATGCTGCTCCAAAAAGGAGGGGCCACAACTGACCCTGGTAACTATCGCTCCATAAGCCTGACTAGCCTATGGAGCGCATCATCATGGAACTCATTAACAAAGACATTGGGAACCTCCATACACTTGACCCGACCCAGTTCGGCTTTAAGGGCAGATCAAGCCTACTAAACCTGGGTGACTTCTTTGAGACAGTCACCAAGGCTATAGATGAGGGGAAGGTAGTTCACACACCCTACCTTGACCTCACCAAGGCTTTTGACACCATTCCCCACTCCAGAATTATAGAAAAACTCACCAGCCTGAACATAAACCCCTACGTCACGAGATGGGTTGCCAACTGGCTTACAGACAGAACTCACACAGTAAGAATAGTGGGCTCCAGGTCCAACTCTAAACCAGTCACAAGTGGTGTCCCACAAGCCTCGGTCCTGGGACTCCTACTGTTCGGCATACACTTTTCAGAAGTACAGGCAAACACAGGAGGACTAACCAAGTTTGCTGATGACTGCAAACTGGGAGCCATAATTGACTCTCCACCTGACATGGACATTCTCCAAAATGGCCTTACTGAGATGGACACCTTGTGTCAAAGTCATGGTCTCAAGCTAAATGCCAAAAAATACATAGTCATCCCATTTGGGAAAAACAAAACACCCATGAATTACCACATAGGTGGCAACCTCCTTAATACAGAAGAGGTAATAAGAGATCTGGGGACCCAGGTAGATAGTAATCTCTCCTTTGACAATCATATCACCAAAGTGTAGGAAGTAAAGAGATGGTGGAACCAGGAACCCGAGAATATAAATATAAGTACGAGTAAAGAGACTTGTAAGCTGGAGAATAAAATACTTGAACTTTATTCCAAAATACAAAGTTAGGTAAGTGCTTTTGAGGCAGTCCTTTTCATCAGACCTTAATACACAAATAAATTAGCACACAATGTTTAAATAAAACCAACAACCAATAAAAATTCTTTAAAAATCATTGAAGCAACCCTCTTTTTTTCAAGAGAGGTTTTAAGGACACAGCACTGTTAAGGCCAGGTGATAAGTATGCCTTAAAGTCCACTATCCACCTTAACTCAGCATATCAGTTTCATTGTTAATGTCACCTTCTCTAAAACTAACATTAATTTTCTGCAAAACCAAAAATTTTAAATTGTGCTGGTCCCCACAATCTAAAACATGCTTGGCTAGTGCATTAGTAAGCTTGATGTTCTTAATATCATTAAAATGTTCCATTAACCTTTCCTTTAAAGTTCTATTGGTTTTACCAATGTAGAATGCACTACAGAGATTACAGTTAGCAAAATACACAATGTTTTTAGTAGAGCAATCTGCATAAAATAAAAAATCTACAGGCTTCTGATGCACAGGGTGTAAAATCATGCAAGTAGACCAAACACTATTACAAATTCTGCAATTTCTACAAGAAAAAGTCCCTCTGTGCTGAGAGACAAATCTGTCACATATTTTCTTCTGTTTGTAACAAAGTTTCTTTTTCAAATTCTTGCCATTTTTGAAACTAAAACTTGGTATAGAACCAACAACACGGCTGATTTCAGGGTCAGTAAGGAGAATGGGCCAGTTCTTTTTAATGATGTCACATGTCTTGTTGACATCATTAGAAAAAGTAAGACATAGTCTATTCACAGATGTTGAGGAGATCTGCCTTTCTGGGAGTGCTTTCACTAGATGCTCATCTGAATAGTAAGGTGTGGTTTTGTAACTTTCATATGAATCTACTTCCACTATCGCTCTGTCAGTATCAGACTTCATATATCCTCTCTCAACAAACTCTGTAGTGAGATGACTCATGGCTTCCATTAATTCTTCCCTGTCTGTATGTAATCTCTTGCAGTGTAAGACTTGGTTCTTAACTATATTCTTAGTAATGTGTCAAGGATGCATACTGGAGTGGTGAAGAATGTTATTCTTCCTACAATCCTTCCTATGTATTCTGGTTGAGATATTACCAAACATATTTTTACTCACAGTTACATCCAGAAAGCTGATTTCACCTTTGGAGTGACTAAGGGAGAAGGATAGGTACCCAGTTGTGTTATCAAGGAACCTTACATATGTATCTAATTGTGTCTTATCACCATGCCAAGCAAAGCAGATATCATCCACAAAACGTTTATGAAACATAATATGCTGCTTGTACATGTCGGAGGTAAAAAACATTTCTTTCTCCCATTGGGCCAAAACAATATTGGCATGTGTGTTGGCACATGCCGTGCCCATAGCAACTCCCACTTTCTGAAGAAAAAACTCTCTTTCAAACAAAAAAACATTATTCTCTAGAATCAAGTCTAGAAGGGCACATATCATATTGGTTTTGGTATTGCTGAAGTTGCTCTCCTTGGTAAGAAACTGCCTGACATTCTCAAGCCCTTCATCATTGGGAATAACCATGAACAAAGAGTTCACGTCCAATGTAACAAAGATAACATCAGTTAAACCTACAGCTTGTTGAGTTTCAGCCCAGTCATAAAGATGTTCTAAGAACTGTTTGCTGTCACAGAGGACAGTAGTTACCTTATTCAACACAAATCTTAGCTGTTTTTCTACATATATAGACATTGGCTCTGTGAGCTAACCTCTTCCTGATACAATAGGTCGAAGTGGGGGATTTTGTGGATCTTTATGCACTTTTGGAAGACCATAAATTGTTGGTATAGTCAGATGTTCTACACTAAAATAGTTGAAAAGATTGTAGTCTATTTGATTATTCATGAGCAAATCATATAAATAGAAATTCAGTCTGTTGATAATACCATTAACCTGAAATTTCTGTAATATGATGTACACTTTTTCATCATGAAGCATGCTAAACATCCTATCCGTATAATTTTCAGTATCAAACACAACAATTCCACCCCCCTTGTCTGCAGGTCTAATAACTAAAAATTCTGTATTAATTAGTGTTCGTAGAGCCTCATTCTCTTTAATAGTCAAATTGTAAAAACTATTACTAGATTTCAAAGTAGCCATTTTCCTAAGGTCATCTTCACACATTTTTATGAAGGCATTCATAGCAAGGGAGTTATTAGGAACAAAGCAACTTAGTTTCTTAAAAATGCATCTGTCAACATTATTCCCATTATTATCATCATAGATACCTTTCAACAGTGTATTCCTGGCAAACAAATTAATGTCTAGGATGGTAACAACTAAATTCATGCCACAAGCTGGTATGAAGGATAGCCCTTTATTCAGGACCGAGAGTTCCTCTTTGGTGAGAGCAAAGGAAGATAGGTTAAAGACCAAGTAATTTATCTGCGAGCCCATGTATTCAGGCCTCTGCTTTGAGATGTGGGGTTGGATTCTATCCTTCCCTGTCTCCTGCGACTTCTGGACCTGCTCTTGCGTACATCCTGCCTTGTAGGCAGAACCTTGTCCAAAAAACCCGCTGACTTACGTAGACATTCAGTATTCTTTTTGTCTTTGACCCTATGTTCACAGAATTACTGTTGTTGAAAGGAAACATTTTCAAAAGTTCATTAGCAGTTTGTTTCGATGTAATTATTTCAATATTAAAATCATTAGCTGAGTTCTGAGCACTTTGCACATGAACAGCATTTTGAGCAGTAAAGTCATTGTCAGTGTCATTTGAAAATACTGCTGCAGCATTACTGTCACAAGTGCTATCTTTGTTTAAACTATTGTTAAGAGAAACGGCTGCATTGTTAAAAGCAGAAGGTGAACGCATACACTGTTCAGAAGTGAGAACATCAACTTCAGTATCTATCTCTACAACGCCATGTACTGATGGCATTTCAGTAGACTTAGTTGAACAGACATTATGTTTAAAAAGATCGATGTTAACTTTACCTTCTTGTTGACAATTATTAATAGCAGCTATACCAGATGTATTTCCTGCTCCACACACTTCGTTGTTAGCTGGGGGGTGGTTTTCCACTGTTCCTAGGCCAAAAAAACTGCTGCCTACTTCGGTTAATTGTGAGGGGCATGCACCAGCTCTCAGGCTACTATTTACAGTTGAATCAGGAGGAAATGCTATTTGTCCCATCTCAGAAGCGTTTCCCTGTATTCCTATCGGTTGAGTCACCTTTGGCCAAGAGAAGACGTTCCCAGCCTGAAAATCGGAGAAATCTCTGCGTAATTTCTTCATTTTCTCCTTCTCCAGTCTCCTTTCATATAAAGAGACATTTAGAAGGACATCATCAAGGTGTTGAACACAGATCTCATCTGTATAGGAATCCACAGGCATATTAGTCATATTGTTAATGTCAGTGGCTAAGGAGTTCTCTTCAGGCATTTATTAATGTCATATAGTCAATACTCAACTGCAAATTGAGCATTTGCCATCTTTTTAGGAGTTCTGGGCACTTGTCCCATAGAAGGGCATTTTAAGTACCCTTAGCCCTCTAGGTATCACTTTGTGGAAGATAGCAGCCTCAAAGTGATAACGTTGTCAAAGAAGACGTTTTTGCTTATAAAGTTTATTCTCAAGTTCCTTCAGATGGCTCTTAAAAGTTGCTATCTCACTGAGGTCAAGATTAGCAGAATTAGCAGACAGTTCTTAGAACATTTTTATGACTGGGCTGAAACTCAGCAAGCTGTAGGTTTAACTGATGTTATCTTTGTTACATTGGATGTGAACTCTTTGTTCATGGTTATTCCCAACGATGAAGGGATTGAAAATGTCAGGCAGTTTCTTATCAAGGAGAGCAACTTCAGCAATACCAAAACCAATACATGTGCCCTTGTAGACTTGATTGTAGAGAATAATGTTTTTTTGTTTGAAAGAGAGTTTTTTCTTCAGAAAGTGGGAGTTGCTATGGACACGGCATGTGCCAACACATATGCTTATATTGTTTTGGCCCAATGGGAGAAAGAAATGTTTTTTACCTCCGACATATACAAGCAGCACATTACGTTTTATAAACATTTTGTGGATGATATCTTCTTTGCTTGGCATGGTGAGGAGACACAATTAGATACATATGTTAGGTTCCTTGATAACACAAATGGGTACCTATCCTTCTCCCTTAGTCACTGCAAAGGTGAAATCAGCTTTCTGTATGTAACTGTGAGTAAAAATATGTTTGGTAATATCTCAACCAAAATACATAGGAAGGATTGTAGGAAGAACAGCATTCTTCACCACTACAGTATGCATCCTAGACACATTACTAAGAATATAGTTAAGAACCAAGTCTTACGCTGCAAGAGATTACATACAGACAGGGAAGAATTAATGGAAGCCATGAGTCGTCTCACTACAGAGTTTGTTGAGAGAGAATATAAGAAGTCTGATATTGACAGAGCGATAGTGGAAGTAGATTCATATGAAAGTTACAAAACCACACCCTAGTATTCAGATGAGCATCTAGTGAATGCACTCCCAGAAAAGCAGATCTCCTCAACATCTGTGAATAGGCTGTGTCTTACTTTTTCTAATGATGTCAACAAGACATGTGACATCATTAAAAAGAACTGGCCCATTCTCCTTACTGACCCTGAAATCAGTCATGTTGTTGGTTCTATACCCAGTTTTAATTTCAAAAATGGCAAGAATTTGAAAAAGAAACTTTGTTACAAACAGAAGAAAATGCGACAGGTTTGTCTCTCAGCATAGACGGACTTTTTCTTGTAGAAATTGCAGAATTTGTAATAGTGTTTGGTCTACTTGCATGATTTTACACCCTGTGCATCAGAAGCCTGTAGAGTTCTTACTTTATGCAGATTGCTCTACTAAAAACGTGCATTTTGCTAAGTGTAATCTCTGTAGTGCATTCTACATTGGTAAAACCAATAGAACTTTAAAGGAAAGAGTAATGGAACATCTTAATGATTTTAGGAACAGTAAGCTTACTAGTGCACTAGCCAAGCATGTTTTAGATTGTGGAGACCAGCACAATTTAAAATTTTTGGTTTGCAGAAAATGAATGTGGGTTTTAGAGAAGGTGACATTAACAATGAAACTGAATATGCTGAATTAAGGTGGATAGTGGACTTTAAGGCATACTTATCACCTGGCCTTAACAGTGCTGTGTCCTTAAAACCTCTCTTGAAAAAAAGAGGGTTGCTTCACTGATTTTTAAAGAATTTTCATTGGTTGTTGGTTTTATTTAAACCTTGTGTGCTAGTTTATTTGTGTATTAAGGTCTGATGAAGAGGATTGCCTCAAAAGTGCTTACCAACTTTGTGTTTTGGAATAAATTTCAAGTATTTTATTCTCCAGCCTACAAGTCTCTTTACTCATATCACCAAAGTAGTTAGGAAATCCTTCTATGTAGCCCATCTAATTACTAAAGGGTTCGCATCTAGAAATAAAGAAGTTATAGTGCACCTCTGCTCGTCACCCATCAGACCCATCATAGAGTACAATGTCTCATTTGGGATGTACCTCACAAGACACTTCCAACAGCTGGAAAGACCACAAAAGTACCTCAGCAAGAGGATTACTGGCCTCAAACATATGTCCTATGCAGCCCGAATGGAAAAACTCCAGCTGTACTCAGTCGCATATCGCTTACTCAGAGGTGATCTCTGCCTGACTTACAAAGCCATGTCCAACTCAGAATTGATGGACATGCTCCACCTAAAGAAATCCAAGTCACTGCGAGCCACTTGCTCTAGTGAGCTAAACCTCGCTACAACAATAAATAGAACATGCTGGAGGGATAGATTCCTGTCACAGAGACTACCCATGCTTTGGAACAAAATTCCTAACTACATTAGGCAGAGCCCCTCACTAACACTCTTCAAGAGAAACCTTGACTAGTGGATGGGTAACAGAAAATACACCCCTGGGATCACTTCATTGGCTTTCCTTGACAGAGGCTCAGTTAATTAATCAATGGGGTGGCAAAAGCTGACACACTCTGGCTAGGCTTATAAATGCCCTCGGGCAGATAGCCTACTACCTACCTATATAGTAATCTAATTAAGAAAGAGTACAGTAGTAACTGCCAGTAGATATATTCTGTTGTGAGTGTGTTGCAATGAATGTGTACATAGACCTGGACTGATATAAATGAGTATTGCCAGATAGAGTTCAATATAGATGTTAAGGAAAGAAAGTTAATACTGCATTAATAATGTTGGGAATACATGTTATGGTAATAAAGTACATGGACATTGAAAATGTGAAGGGAATAAATTAACTGCATTCCTAATCTACAGGAAATACAGTACAACTGCAGTCAGATTTGTAAAGAATAAAAGGTAGTACTGCATGGATTGTGTAATAACTGATGTCTTCCAATGCCTGCATTATTTAAAGTGTAGAACAATAAAGATTCTCAGCTGTATACCAATTACTGTTGTTAAAGTCATAAATAAATAACGTTAAGAATTTACCTTATATGCATTCAGTCAGGAACAACACTTCAGGGTGTGCAAACAGAAATTTTATTCTTACAGCTCTGGGAGACAATCTTCATAGCAGTTGGTAAATCAGTCTCACTTTACATACGAAAACTGCATTTTTATACATTTTCCTTATCAAACTTTTCATGCAGCTTTCTTAAGTTACAATGACTCTGACTAATAGAAAACTTTGCAAATGTCCTCATCCCTCTTATTTTCACCTCTGACTTCACACGAACACCTTCCTATACATGACCCACCTGCTTTCAAGGGGTCTTGTTTCTGATCTTGGATGTTTCAAACCTTCACTAGCAACAACACACTCCTAGCCTGGAGGAGTCAGGCTAACAAATTCCTTTTACAATAGCTAACATGCCTAGACTTCATACACTTACTTTTTCCGTGTTACATATTAAATAAAATGCAGTTAAGACACAGCAATAACTCTAGCTTATGAAGCTGTATTTTGATGAGCCCTGCATATAAATTATATTTGCTTTTTAACAATATTATAGCATCATTAATGAAACTGAAATTAATATACATTTTAATAAGCTGATCTTGTCCCATAACACTATGTCATCTCACCCTCAATAAATCTGTGTTCTACCAATTGCTATGTGTATTCTGGGCTGTTGTTCGAGAAATCATATATTACAGGTTTTGTGAAGTAAACATGGGTATAACACCATGAAGTGACCAAAGGTTGCCCAATAAATAACTGTCATGCTAAAGTGTAGATGTGGAGCTGAACAACAATATATAATGCAATATAATATTTGTTCTGCACTAAGAGCTGAACCTAGAGTAGTACTGTGTAAGGTATTATAGTGTGTTTCTCCCAGGATTGTGTTAACCTTTGCATTTCAGCTATATACATCCCTGAATGTAGGTACGCTAATGCAGGCAGGTATGAAATTGTAATAGATGTAGACTGCAAATATACCATCTGCAAATGTATATGGGTCAGGTAGGCAAACCACCATCCTGATATGATCTGTACAGATCACACATATTCCCAACCACAAGGGGTTAATTGTGTATACCTGCATTCCAAGTATTAATACACAGTTTACCTACTATCTCTATCATGCAGAAATCTCATGCGTGTATGTTCAACTGTCACTGCAGTCTTGTGTGGCACTCACGCTGTATTACCAGGTCACATATTGTCACCAGGTGAGCTTTAGGTACATATCACTCACTCAACACACAACCCTGGCTCAGTGTGATAAGGAATATATATGATGTATATTTTGCCAAACACACACACCGGTGTTTGAATCCAGGGACAGGTGCTAAGATATATTTATAGTAACAGACAAGTAGTATTGAATATTTATAGAAACAGTTATGTATTGTTAACAGATGTTCTCCCCACAGAACTTACAGGTAAATAAATGTCTGTTGTAGCTGTATGAAGGGTATACTAATCTCTGTGTCCAGCTGTAGTAGTGTGTAAACAGCATTATTCAGCAAGGTGATAAGACTCCATTAAATAAAATGACATGAAGTACAGTACTATTCCAAGTTAATAAGACAAAGTAATGGTCTGTTGCTGGTACAGCTGTATGCCTAGTGTGTCTGTGAATATCTGCTGACAGTCTAACCCCATGCCTGCCAATGATGGCAGGATAAGTGTAAACTCTCTGTACTGTGCATGATACATGTCTCTCAAGTGCCACACTGTCATGGATAGTGATCATTGCTGCCAAAAGCCTTGGACACAGACATAAACCTAGTTGAAGTATGTCAGTAGCGCACTCACACAACATCAGTGCACAGTACACTATGGTAGTTATATATGTTCCCTGACATGTAATAGTCCTCTATAGTTATGTATCTGTAGGTGTTACAGCTTGGCCAATGCCATTTGGATAGCTTGAGAGGTATGTACATGCTACAGAAGCTATATTCACTTGTAGACATAAAGTAAGGGCAGACCTGTAGAGTATTGAGCAGTACTGTTGTGAAAAATATAGCCTATACAGTTGGTAATGTAATATCTTTCTCTCCCCCCCACCCCTTATCTGCAGCAGAGATTATTATTTTTTTACTATGGGTATGGTTCCATTTTCACATATGCTGTTCTCAGAACCTAATGCTGGGCCTTGTGTTATATTATTGGTTATATATTACAATTGTTGCATACTAACATACCTTGTTGAAATACCAATGTTGTTGGGGTTTTGCTGTAGCTATTACTGGCATGCAGTTATGATAATGACTGTTATTCCATTATGCCTGTGTTTTATATGCTATGCAGTTCTATTGTTCTGGGTTAATTGGAACACCCATGCATGCTGTTATAACTAATATTAAAATGTTATATGCATGACTAACTAATACACTTTGACAAACCTCAATACCATAGCATGATTGGGCAGGCTGGTTCCGGCAGATCCGCCCATCCCACCTCATCTTTCAGTGGCACCAGGTCACAACACGTCTGGGACCCAACCTGGAGCTGCCTCCTCCAGTGGTCCTGCACCACCCACAGGTGGAACTGCCTCAGGGGATGGGGTCCTCCCCCGGCATGGGCTCAGACAGGATGTTGACACCTGAACTCAGTTCCCAGGGATGGTGCAGAGGGTTATCCAGTGCAATTTAGATGACTGTGGGTTTAAGCGGGACTAAGCGCCACTTAGCATCACACCGAGGTGTGCAAACCCACACAAACCCACTTAAAACTGCTTAGAACTGCTTTAATCACCTTATCTGATTCTGACACTGTTATGCACTTCAATAAAGTAACCACCACCGCCAAGTCTCAAATCCAGAACCCTCTGAACTACAGCATAGTGCATTAGCCCACTGGGCCAACTCAGCTCTGGAGAATAACTGGCATTTCTATAAATATATCATGCATTACAGTGATGTCACATCAGTAAACTTATCCACCCCTGTCAAGTTTTGAATTCAGGACCCTCTGAACTAAAGCATAGGCATTAGCCTACTAGGCCAATACAGCCCTGGGTGATAGCTGGTGTTTCTATACATATATCATGCATTATACTGACGTCACATCAGCAGAAATATTCACCCATGCCAAGTAGTAAACCCAGGGCCATGTCAACTACAGCATAGCACATTAGCCCACTAAGAAAACTCAGGTCTGGAGAATAGCTGCTGTTTTTACAAACATATCCTGATTGTCAGTGACACACTACTTCTACACATAATGGGGTAAATGACAGTGTACTTGGGCCTGTGATGCAGACACCAAACCAGTACACAACCAAATACATGTTGATGGATGTATGGGAGGCCTACAATATCAGGTAGAGCTGACAACTGCACAGACTGTTGCAGAATGTCCACATTTGTGCCACCTACTTATGGCATGGTTGTCATCAAACCTATTCTGTGTGCTGAATTACTGGCAAGTCAGTGCAGATTGAGGTTACAAAAGCATGACAGACAGGTCAGTGTCACACGTCATACCCATAAAAACACACATGCTCATGCCAATCCTGTGTAACACACTGTATGCATGCACATATGTCTTAAAACTACACCTCCCATAATAATGAGTCAGTAGCTCTGTCTGTTACATTCTTAGCATGTCTGACATCTGGACAGCCACAGTCCTAGCCCACAGTCCAGTCTGTTGCACGACAACTACATGCTTGTCAATGCAACACAGAAATAACTGAGCCCTGCAATATCCAGCAGAACTGATTGCTGCTAACGCAGTCACTGCCATCCACAGTAGCACATCAGAGGCCTGGAGGGTGGGACACGTCAAAAATATGAATACGTGTCCTAAATGTCATCTAACACTCTCTGGATGGCACTATTATTTAACATATGTACCAGAGGTACATGCCTCACCTGGACTTTTATGGGTATCCTCACCTTGGCTATGCTGTGACAACAGAGCTGACACTGCTCCCTCACTCACATATGCACCTTGCTACCTCCCCAATGTGTTCACAATCCCCAGTATGACTCCCAGCCAGAATGCAGCAGCTGCAGCCTGCTACAAATGCAGCAGTATGTTCATCTACCTGCTACAGACCTAGCATAGCTCCCAAACACGTAGAACAGGCCATCCACACAACACCCATACATAAAGGGTTGGGAGGGGAATGGTTAGGTGACAGAGACATGTGTCACAGTCTCCCCTACAAACATACACAGCTGATAGACCAGTGTCAACTGCAGCAGCATGCACATTCAGATAGAAATTATGCATGACACTCACATCTGCCTGTCTCCATACTGACCCCCACGCACATTGTTAAACAGTAAACTGCCACAGAATCAGAAAGTCTGTTAACAATGCCCAAACATAACATGCAAAACTGTGGACATACCACATCAATCCAAACAGTGAACAGTATTTCTACCTACTCTCTGTGATGTTGTAGCTCCCATACCTCAATATTGTCCTCCTCACAGGCCACGAAAAGGGCCAAGGCCTACATGAAGGCCTTAATTTTATAGCACTGTGTTGCCATGCCATTGGCTAATAAAAATGCAACCCAGCTATTCTGGATGCTATTAGAAAGTGTAAGTCACAGAATGGTGCACAGGCAATCACTTGTTCATGTGTTTTACCTACAAAAGGCAAGTGGTTGCCTGTGGTAAACAGGTCTGTGACTTTCTTCATTTAGACAGACTATGATTTCCAAGAAAAACTATCACTGGATTTCTGCTCACAAAGGAGTATGGCACTATACCAGGTATGTCATAGAATTAACCATGTAATGGAATGCAGATGGGGGGATGCAGTCATGGGAAATAGGAATTTCAACAGTAGGTCTCAACAACATATCTTGGAATGACACATTGCTGTTAGTCTGCTATCCAGCACCAACAGTCATCCCTTTTGGCTCTGTCTGCAGTGACAGAGATCACAGCTGTAACCCCTGAGTCCCCCCAGCAATGGTCAGCTCACATACAAATACTACTGGATTGTCTGTTGTACAATACTGACAGTAACTACTGGTGAATACAGCTAGCATATCACATCATGTACTGTCAGTGAGCCCCTCTCAGTCTGTGAATGTCATACAGGGTTAGTTAAAAGATTGTCCAGGTGTCCCTGACTGTTCCCAATGTACTCTGGCAAGGTCACTGTGTACTCCACACCTGTATCTCATTGCCTGGCACCTATGGCTAGCATACCTGGTGACCACCCTGAAGCAGGACAGCAGGTTATAGGCAGTAGTAGTGGGGGACACAGCCTCCACCTCAGCAACAGTGTGTACATATTGTAAGGGAATGAATACAATACCATATATTACTCTACCATTATTGTGTTCCAAGGGGTCTGATATGTCACAGACACATTCCCCACACTCTGGGGACAACCATTACATATTGCCCAGCTGGTGTCCAGACATCCACATTTGTCTGTCAGGGGGTCTACATATAACAAGCACATGTACACATTCCACAAACATCTGGGTACTGCAGATGTCAGACACCTACGAGGAGGAAACCCTACACCACATCTGCACTGCTCTGTTATTGTATAGCACAGGTGTTGTTGGAATGTCCACATGCACTTGTAGTACCACTCACCTATTTGTTGGATGTTGGCTGTATGACATGGTACTGTAACGTTGCCCATAGGGGACGCACTACAATCAATAGCAGTGATGGGTTTGGATACATAACAACACAGTCTGTCACAGCACACAGGCCATAACTGGTATACCTAGGACCATACAGGGTTACTAGGGGCCCTGATATCCCATATGCCTAGACCAGATGTTAGTCCGTGTGTGTGCAAGGCAGCACCTGATGCCCCAGTCCAACAGGGGGACAGGTGGTATCCCAAGGGTGTATGTGCAGTTAACCATCCAGTTATCCAGGTTCCTCCTGCAAAGGTGTAAATAGCTACCCTGCCTGATGTGAACAGGGTGACCATTCCACAGCAGGGTGAGTGCGTGGGACACACGTCTGAGCTGCCAACAAGCCCAGTTGATGTCAAACACCAGGTTGAGTGTGTGTTTGTGTGTGTGTGTGTGTGTGTGTGTGTGTGTGTGTGTGTGTGTGTGTGTGTGTGTGTGTGTGTGTGTGTGTGTTAATACAGTGGAGCTTGAGTTGCACTTGTGCAGCAGTCCCAACAATGTGGAGTCTGCAATTGCCTTGCATTCCAGACAGAGGTTACTTCTGAGGAGTATGTATGAAACTAGGTAGACAGTTGGGCTTATAGCCTATCTGTGTATGGCAGATGTTTGAGGCCCTGGTATTCCCTGGTGGAGAACCTTTGTGATGTCCCCAGCTGCTGCATATGCTGTGTAAGGTGAATGATGAACGGGGCATTTTACACAATAATGGGCCTTATTAGGGGGAATACATGGATGTTATGACCCCATGTCCCTGGATGACATACTCTTATGTATGAGGTCGGACATGTAGAAGGTTTACCATACAATGGAAGCAACATGGTGGTGAAATTTCATATTGCCATTGACCTGTGTGCACAGATCCCACACAATTGAGTGCATGAGTAGGATGTTGATAGTACTATGATAATATGTGGGGATGTCACTCTCCCCAAAGGGGTTGACACTGTATTTCTTGGTATGTGGCCTGAGGCCATGTTTCTGGTACCAGTCATATATGTGTGTGAGACCCTAACTAGGTAGATGTCTGGGGTCTATATTAGATTCTCGAAAGCCAACAATATCGAATTCGAAATTGTCGACACAAGAATAGTGAAAGTGCAGAACATCGAACGGGTAAATGGAAATCTCCATAAGGGGAGATTTCCATTTACTTCAATGTAGTGTGGTCTCAGAGTTGGTATATTTAAGTAGCAGAGGGTGCAGGGGGACTTGCCCCCCTGCCTACACCCTTTAGATTTTCTTTTTCTTTTTTAAATTTAGTTTTAGTAACATTCAAAATTTTAATAGTTCGATCAATAAAGGTCGACCTTTACTGATTCGAACTATTAAACTTTCAATGTTATAATATAGACCCAGATGTCCACATTACTAGGGAATCCAGTGACAGCACACAGCATGCAGTCGTCTGAAGACATGGTTGGCCATAGGCCAATGGCTGTGCCCTGCACTGCAGAAGTGTACATCACACATAACAGAGGCCCAAACACAGAACAACAGGTTACACCACTAGTTATGGGTCAACAACTTGAAGTGGATTCACCTATGTGGATTAGCTGAGTCCTGTCCGCATGCCAGTGTGCTATCCCTATGGTAGCATATAGTGTGATTCATACTTGAGAGCATATATCTATTATGGCCAAGTGGGTTATACTGTCAAAGACTTTGTCCAGGTTAAGGTAAGCATTCTGTACTGTCACCCTCTATCCATGGCTTTGGTGACTGTGTCAAAGAGGTCAATCGGGTGTAACAGACATGATCCCTTCTGTCACAAAGCCTAACTATACATGATGGAGTGTGTGTGGAGGTCATCAATGTCCTTGATAATGAGGTTCTCACTATAAACTGTGCTATGGCCTTGCAGAACAACCTAGTTATTCTGATGGGTGTATAATGTGACAGATTGGTGGATGCCCCACCTTAGTGTAAAGGGGTGACAGTGGTTAGCCTTCACACAACTGGGACAAAGGTGGTAGTTTTGTCTCCTTTGAATACAGTGCCTTATGGTATTGCAAGGTTATGCTTGGAGTCATGTAGGATGCATTGTGTGATGTGATAGGCTTCAATGGCGGATGTGTACTGTGAACATACCGATGTACTGATGGGGGGGGAACAGGGGGTGAAACCTATACTGATTCTGTCAGGCATCACGTATGCTATACCTACAGCACTGGTATAGCTGGTGTCCTTGACCACCACAAGTGAACAGATGCAAGTGCTTCCTGTGATGCTGCAGGCATATGTGCAGAATGGGAGATGATTGCCTCTAGTGGATGTCGACAATGTGGGCTCTGGGTTTGCTGTGCAGGTTTCCAGGAGTGATCCCATTCACTTGTTCATACTAAGGAGACAATGCTCTAAAATGGACACCTCCTACTTTGTCTCGGACAGGGTATGTCATCCATGTTATAGACAGTTATGTATTGCAGATGTTCACCAGACAGATGTACGTATCCTTGCAGAGGATGATGTATTCCTGTCAGGTATACCTGACTCCATGCATCTATACAAATGCACATACAGTGCTTGTGTGTACGTATGGATATTGATACCAGTCCCTGCAGTGGGGTTGGGTGCTGTGACGCTGTGTATACCACTCCCCAGGAGGATGTATTCTACGCTGGAGGTGTATGTATGTCTGACCCTATCTAGATGGGTATTGTGGGAGATGGTGACTGCAAATGTGACCGCGTGATGGTTGCTTTGCCATGGAGGATGGCACTGTAGAGATTCTGCAGTGGTATCCTGTGTTGTGTAATATCAACTCTAATACACCTTCACCTCATATGGGTTTAGCTTATCTGCACCAAGGTGATTGTAATTCCACTGTTGATGGCTCTCTGGCCATTTGTGTGCTGGCATGGGTATGTCTCCCAATGTATGTTTGAGTCGTTCAAGTGACCCAGGATCAGGGTACACACCCAAATCATAATACAGTTGATAAAGGCCATATAGGCAGAATGGGCTTCCTGGTCACATGCGGTGGCCGGTAGCTAGCTATGATTTGAATAGGTGTGTTGGCAATGGTGAATGGCCCCTGCAGTGCCCCCTGTGCTTCTTACTGCCTGTACAGCGTGGAGGTGTGTATGTGTCTCATATATACTGAAATCACATGTCCCATGGGATGACTGTATGATAGGATGGTTGACCAGGTAAGGCTGGGGTGTTCTCTGCAGCTTTGAACCATATATGTATGACTGCACAGATGTCAGCATTTCCCAGGGTAAATAATGCTTGCATTGAGGGTAGAGTCATGTGTAAACTCCTATTGTTTAGTAGCATGGCCTTCAATGTGTGCTGTGCTGACAGTTGCATGTTGGTAGTGATAACCTCACCACTTTTCCTACTGAAGGCTCTATGGGGTGGCGAGAACCATTGCCAGATGCCTGAAGGCCAGTTTAGACAGATGGAAGCCATCTCTGGCAAAGTATTGTGGTCTGTTGACCATATCATCCCATGCTCACAGGTACTGGAACCCCCTGTAATATCACAGGATAAAAGGCCACATGTTAAGGTCAATCATTTCCTGAATGTATTGTGACATCAGTCTGGGTGACACTGTAATACTGCATAAGGCTAGGGACATACCTGCCTGGGACACATAGTCAGTGTGCTCACTCATGTCTCACTGCATATAGTCCAGGGAAGTACATCTCAGGTCAGGCTCACCAACATGGACTGTGACAGACTCATGACAATACCTGTTGGTGAGAGACAGCAGTGCGTATGCGATGTGATGGATTCTGTCACCTGACACACAAGTACATGTGACCATCCACATAAACAGCCAGGTGAGAAGCACATCAGTGTGGCTCACAATGGAGTCTCATATGTGTAATATGTTTGACATGTGGTGATACCTGGGTGTCTGTGGTTTACAGGTGTGTGGGCATGTGTGGTATGTGCTGTGTAGGGTTGTGGTGTTCATGTGTGCCTTTGCCTTGGAGGGCTCCTTTGTTTGTGGATGTGTATGTTGGGGACCTCTGCATATATGTGTGCGTGTCATGTAGGTGTGGGTGGCGTGTGAGGTGTACTTATTGTGTTCACAACCTGTTCGGGGACAGATATGTGGGTTTGACAGGTAGAGAACATGGACTGTAGGTTCCTAATGTCATTGCATCTCTCACACATTGTGTTCCTTGCTGGGGTTTGTATCTGGTTGTCCATCTGTTTACACAGGGCAGGTGCTACACTGTGCCAGGATGCCCATATCAACCGAACTGGCAGGGAAAATGGTAGAATATTATCCAGCCATATAGTCTAGAATCTGAGGGGGGATGGCCAGGGAGACCTAAGGAGTGAGCCTACAGCCCAGGTGCTTAATACAACAGTAGGAGGCTGACACCACTGCATACCAAACTATGAACAAGCAGTAATAGGTGCAACAGGACAATGCATTTGAACACCTTATAGGGCATGCAGAAAGTAGCAGGAAACATCATGATCAGGAGGGCAATGCATGATGTATTGCCACTATGCTGCTGATAGCCACGTACATACTGTGGTGATAGATGGTGGGGTAGGATGTGGTAGTTAGCGGTGGATAGTGGTGACAAATGTGGATGTGCAGAGTGTGTACATAATGGTGAGCAATGTATGTGGTCCTGTGATATGTTCCCCACTTCATATCTTTCAGGTGGGAACTACCACCATAGGAATAGTACAGTTGTGTACACTTACCATAAATGTAGATGTTCGAGTGTATTCACTGTTGCAGTCATTGCATTTGGGTAATCTGCTTGCAGCGTGCCCTCAGTTTGTCTGATTAACAAAGTCTTGGGTCCTGTATTGGTTGCTGTTCCTTCTTCCATGACATCAGGTCATCAGGGGTATAAAACATGCAGCCAACGTCATTACATCAGTTTTTCTTGCCCCAGATGTCAGGTGCCCCCCAATGGAGAGCAAATAAACATAGAAACACAAAGGTATACCTCCAACAAAAAGCAAATACACCAAAAAGGCTTTTAAGCTTAGTAAAGTAAAGTAGAGGTATAGCCAGAAGAAGTTAAGGGGCTGGAGGGAGGGTAACAAGGACTGCAACAGGGAGTACACTCGAACATCTACATTTACGGTAAGTGTACACAACTGCACTATGTTCTTCATGTTTCACTGTTGCAGTCATTACATTTGGGTAGATTCCCAAAGCTATGGTTGGGAGGAGGAGTTTATATAGCATTAGGGCCAGCTATAAGGCCCTGCAAGACAGCAGTGGCAAAGCCAGCTCTGGATTTAGAGAAAATTGGCAAATGATAATGCTTGGTGAAAGTATGTACAGAACTCCAGGTAGCAGCTTCTAGGATGTCCCTGGTAGGAATACCTCTGAGAAAGGCTGTCGAAGTAGATGCAGCCCTGGTGGAGTGAGATCTGATCCCCTGGGGGACAGGTTTTCCATGGTGCTTATAGCAAAAATGAATGCATTGGCTTATACATTAAGAAATGATTTGTTTTGAAATAGCCTTCCCCTCTGCCCCTACAGCAAATGCTACCAGCAGTTGTTCAGATTGTCTTCAAGGTTTAGTCCTGTCCAAGTAAAATCTAAGTTGTCTGTGCACATCCAAGGAATGCAGAATTCATTCCCCTTTATTCTGTGGATTGGGAAAGAAGGTTGGCAAATGAATGGACTGATTAAGAGCCACACTGGATACCACCTTGGGCATGAAGGATGGATTGGTCCTGAGTGACACCCTGTCTGCATGAAAGATGATAAAAAGCTCCACTGTGATAAGGGCCTGTAATTCAGATATCCTTCTAGCTGAAGTGATTGCCAAAAGGAAAGCTGTTTTCCAAGAAAGAAATTTTAAGTCTGCAGTAGCAGCTGGCTCGAAAGGAGGTAGAGTGAGTTTCTCCAGTACAAAGTTATGGTCCCAGGCAGGGTTTGGAGCTCTCCTGGGTGGTCTCAAGTTCTTTGCCCCTCTGAGATACTGCTTGAGCAGAGGATGAGAGAAGAGGGGTGCTTCTGTGTTATTGTGAGCTGAAATAGCCAAGGCATGGATTTTAATAGAGGAAAAATACAGGCCCTTGTGAAGCATCTCAGTTAAGTATTGCAAAATCTGAGGTAAACTGGGCGCTGCTGTGCTCATCCCTTGAGATTGGCTCCAGGCACAGAATCTTTTCCATTTTCCAGCATAAGATTTTCTAGTACTAGGCCTCCTTGCCTCTAAGATGACATCCATCACAGGTCTGCTAAGGGATGATAAGGGTGAATTTAAGTGATTAGCCGGGCTGCAAGGTTCAATGTTGGAAGCTGAGGGTGCAGAATTTGGTTCTCCTGCTGAGACAGCAGGGAAGAGGTCTGAGGCAGGTGCCATGGAGATAACTGCGACACACTGCACAGGAGGGGGTACCAGTGTTGGCGCGGCAAGTCTGGAGTAATCAAGATCATCCTTGGTTTGTCCTGCTTGACTTTTAGTAGAACATTGGAGAGCAGAGGCAGTGGGGGGAAGGCATAAACTGATATGTTTTTCCAGCTGAAGGACAGAGCATCCACTTTCCAGGCTTGTTTGTGGGGAGTCCTTGTGCAACACTTGTCCAACTGGTAGTTCTGGGGGGAGGCAAATAGATCCATGTCTGGACTCCCCCATTCACTTGTCAACATGTTGAAAACCCTTGGTTCCAGTTTCCACTTGTGTGGGTCCATGAGGTTTCTGCTTAGTCTGTTTGCCAGTGGATTTAATTTTCCTGGCAGGAATTGAGGTAGTAGGTACACTTGGTAGCTCGAGGCTGTGTTCCACAATGCCATGGCTAGTCTGCAGAGGGAGTAGGAATGTGTACCCCCCTGCTTGTTTATGTACCACATAACCGTGGTGTTGTCCGTCTTTACCATTAGTTGTCCTGGAAGAATGTAGTCCTTGAAGGCTGTCAGAGCATTCTGTACAGCTAACATTTCTTTTTGATTGATATGTAGATGCATTTGAATTGGGTTCCATTTGCCCTGAATGCACTTCCCTACCAGGTGAACCCCTCATTCATAGTCTGATGCATCTGTTGTTAAGGTTTGGGTGACAGAGGGTAGTGTGAATGGTAGTCCCTTGTTTTGGTGGCAGGCCTCTGCCCACAAGAGGAACTCTAGGCGTAGGCAAGGTATGATAAGAATCATTGTTTCTAGGCTGTGAGAATGTTGACTCCATAGGCTTTTTAGATACCACTGTAGTTTCCACATATGCAGTCTTGCATATGGAATTAGAAGAATGCAGGTGGCCATGAAGCCCAAGGCTTGCAGTATTTGTCTTGCAGATAGCAGGGTTTTTGTGGCCACTTGTTTGAAATAGGTTACCAAATGAATTTGCTTTTCTGGCGTGAGGTAAGCCATCTGGGAAGTTGTATTCAAGCTTGCTCCCAGGAATGTAATTTGTTGACAAGGTACCAGTTGTGATTTCTTTTCGTTTATGGTGTACACCAGACAAGTTAGAACCCTTTTTACAAATGCCAGATGATTCAAAAGTATGCCCTGCCTTTCTGCCTGAATTAGACAATCGTCCAGGTATGGGTATATCTGAATACTTCTTTGCCTGCAAAATGCAATATCTGGAGCCAGGCACCTTGTGAATACCCTGGGCACAGTAGACAAGCCAAAGGGCAGTGCAGAGAACTGATAATGCGTGTAGCCTGCTTTGAAGCGTAGGTATCTTTTGCAAGATTCCCTGATTGGGATGTGCATGTATGTTTGTTTTAAATCTAGTGTTGCCAACCAGGCGTCTTTGCTTAGCATAGAAAGTAATTGGTGAAGAGTCAGCATCTTGAATTTTGGAATCTCCAGAAAGGTGTTTAGAGTAGACAGGTCCAGGACTGGACACCATGATTTGTCTTTTCTGGGTTACCAGAAAAAGTCTGGAGTAGAAACTTTGTCTCTTTTCCTCTTCTGTTACCAGTTGAATAGCCCCCATGCTTAAGAGGGAAAGTACTTGTTTTTGAGCCTCTGCCTGCTGATTTGGGGGCAGGTCTGGCCACCCATTTGGTGTTGCCAACATGTGGAAATGAAATCTGTATCCATGTGACACTGTATTTAAAACCCATTTGTCCTGAGTTATGAGTTCCCAGTTCTTTGCATGAAGAGCAATCTTTCCCCCCAAAGGGGCGGTCAAAAGATAAGTGCTTGAGAATTTTAAAAGGGAGTAATTGAGACTGTTTACCATAGGGGGTGCCTTGTTATTCCCAGATTTGGAAGTGGAGGCCCCCCACTGCTTAGTTCTGAGAGTCTCCTGGGACTGAAACCTGGGATTTTTGCTGTGTCTGGTTTGGCTTAAGAAGACCTGGAAGGGACTAGAAAGGACCAATTCTTAGTAGGCCAGTGCCTACTAAATCTAGGAAGTTGCACTTGTAAAAAATCTTTAACAGTTTGCATATATTTAGCTTTATCTTCTATCTTTTTAAGAACTTCTTCAACCTTGTTGCAAAACATGTGGTCCTGATTTAAAGGAGCATCCAACAATTTAGCTTTAACATGATCAGGCAAAGATTGCTCCTTAAACCAAGCATGCCTTCTAATCACAGACCCAGTAACAGCAGCCCTGCAAGAGGCCTCTAATGAATCAAAACCACATTGCAAAGTATGTTTTCCAACTTGTTCAGCAGAATGCATTAAGTCCTGTAAATCTTTATTTTCCACACAGTCAGGAATCAACATCATTTTCTGTTTAAGCAGTCCAGTGACATGTTGCTGATATTTTAACATATGAAATGGGAAGTTTAAAGCTCTGATTGCCAAGGTTGCTGAAGTATAAACCTTTTTTCCCCATCTATCCAACACCCTGGAGTCTCTGTCAGAAGGGGTAAGATTTTTAGCAGTAGAAGCCTTAATGCCCTTGAGCCCCTGAGAAATAGTCTCTGGATCTGCAACAGGATTTTTGAAAAGGAACTTGTGGGACTCAGGAACCCTGTAGTATCTTTCAGGTTTACTAGAAGCAGGAGGCAGGGAATCAGGGGCCAAACTGGATTCTGAGAAAACATCATCAACAATATCTAGTACAGGAGGTATAGCCAAAGGCCTATGATGAGGTAGAAGAAGGAAATCCCTAAGCTTCTTTTTTAAATCAGAAAATTCCTGGCTTTCCCAATGAAAATGCTCCCTTAAAGTATGTAAAGTTTCCCCAAAAGAAAAATCCTCTGGAGGGGAAGCAGAGGGAATAGAATATTCTGCATCCAAATCCTCATAAGTAGGAAAGAACAAATCCAGGTCATCAGAAGAGTCAGAAGAAACAGAATCCTGATCAGAAGATTCATAATCAAGCTCAGCCCTAGGCCTATTGGGGAGGTTGACTACCCCTGATTAAAGTTATTAGATCTTCAGCCATTTTTATCATTTGTTTTTTAGGCATAGGGGCCTGAGCATGTGGCCTGTGCATCGGTGTTTTAGACATGGATTGAGATTTAGGCCTTAGTATTGAAGGAGGTGTTGATTTAATATGCAAGTCTGTAGGCCTGAATACACCGTCAAAAGCCAGTGCTTGCACAGTGGTTCCGGACCCATCCAAGGTAGAGACATCCCGGGTTCCATAGTTGAAGTATCTCGTGGCATACCGGACTCCGAATGGGTTTCAGTAGAGGCTTACGAATCAGAAGTAGCAGGTATCAGGGGCAGCGAAAGCGCCTCACTGAGTACCGGTGAACTGGCGACTGGCTTAGGGGAAGCATTGTTGGCAGTTTTGCACCTCGGCAGCCTGTCTCTGTCTTTATCTTTGCACTTTTTTGGAATCCTGGTAGTCGGATGGCTAACTGACGACATTTCTGGATAGTTAAACAGAGAACTGAAATATTTAGAGGCAAAAATATACCAATGATGGATAGTGCGATGATTAAATAAAGCACAAAAATGACAGCAAGATACGTCGTGGTCAGGACCTAGGCAAGGAATACAGTACGAATGAAAATTTTTATGAGGTAGTTGCTTTCCACAAGTAATGCAATTATTAACTTTTACTGACATCGGTAAGGAGCAAGAAAAAGTTTCTCCAATGGGGTACTTAGCTTTAAGTTGAAGACTTCGGTCCTGAAACTCGAAAATAAAAATTTCAGGAGTCGGCCGATCAGCACTTGTGAACTGTTTCTGCTTCGGGCAGCGCATGGCAAGAAAGACTGATGTAATGGCTTTGGCTTCATCTTTTATACCCCTGACGACCTGACATCATGGAAGAAGGGACAGAAATTGATGCAGGACCCAAGACTTTGTTAATCAGGCTGACTGAGGGCAACCTGCAAGCAGATTATCCGAATGCAATGACTGCAACAGTGAAACACGAAGAACATCCACTTTTCTCAGATGTTGAAACCGCCTCCATAATTGATGCCCTGAGACTCCATCACCAGGTGCTGTCATAAAGGAGTTGCCATAACCAGCAAGAATGCGTTGCACTGTGGGCAGACCTTGTGGCATTAGTTAATCGTGTGGGCCAGCATGACAGGAGCTATGAGCAGGTCTGACACCAGTCCGCTGATCTGATACATCATGCAAGGCAAAGGACTGCAGCCGTGGCAAGGGACCATGCTAGCCTGCTACACAACAACCACTGTCAGCCACAAAGGAGTTCCTGGCAAACCTGGGTTCCATCACCAGCTTACAAGAATCAATAACACCATATGTCATGGAGGTGGGTGGCACAGCTTCCACAGCTGAGGAGCATCCTGGTTAACATCCAGTTGTCATCGCGTTAATACTGTAGCATTCATAGTGGCAACCTTTGCCTACCTGTACACATATGTCAGGTCAATCTGCATTTGTGGGGGGGGGGGGTTGTAATGCACACTTGTGCACACATATTGTAAATGTCAGCATTGTGGGTAGTATCACAGTTTGTACTGTACATGTTGATATATGCAGATATTATCCTTTACCAATGCCACATTTGTGTCTGCTGTCAATACCTCTCCCACACAAAGCCATAGGTACCTCTGGTGTGGCTGGGGTATATCATGCTTTAGCTGTAGAATGTAGAACTGTTTTGTTATGGCTCATCTGTACCCTATGTATATTAAGGGCTGCCAGTTTGCTATGGACACAACTGTTAAGCTTAGCTATATTGCAATACTTGCATGTTCACTTGTGGAGTGGTTCACTGCAGTGCATTACATCAATAAACGAATTCAAAACTCTTCGTAACAAAGTTAAAAAGCTTATTACTATAGATCGAAAAAACTACTTCTCCACACTTCAAAACAACCATAAAACAAATCCTCAAAAATTCTGGAAAGGCATCAACAAACTCCTAAAACCTGGCACTACAGTAAACCCAAGTCCAGACCCAAATGCTCCAGATATCAATCTCACCACCCAGTTTAACTCTTTCTTCTTAGACTCTATCTCTAAACTAACCAATTCCTTCTCCAACATCAACCCACCCTCTATGCCCACACCCCTCCTCCTACCGCCCCATCTCCTACCTCTCATTTCCCATCTTTCTCCCTAAAACCCATCCCTACCTCTACCATAAAAAAACTATTGCAAAAGCTTAAACCATGCACTAATGCACCTGATAATATACCCTCATCCTTCCTTAACGTAGCTGCCAAAGCCATCTCCTTTCCCATTAGCATCCTAATAAACCGATCTATCCAAGAAAGTTATGTTCCAATACTCTGGAAAAAAGCTTTCATCATACCTTTGCATAAAGGAGGCAAAAACAACAATATCACTAACTTCCGCCCCATCGCCATCCTTTCGCCAATATCAAAACTCTTAGAAAAATGCATCCATCTCCAACTCCTCCCCTATCTCCTAGATAATAACCTACTAACCTCCACACAACATGGTTTCAGACCCGGCCACAGCACCATGACTGCCCTCCTTTCCTTCCTAGAAACTGTAAATGCAGCTAGAGATTCTGGCTGTATTGTATCCACCCTCCTTCTCGACCTCTCTAAAGCCTTTGATACTATATCTCATAGCCTTCTCCTTACTAAGCTATCTAACTTAAACCTTTCCCCTGCCACTATCAATTGGTTCACCAACTATCTCTCCCACAGGCAATAAGCAGTCAAATGGAAAACAGCCATCTCCCCCTTCCTGAGCACACCCACTGGAGTCCCACAAGGCTCCATCTTGGGCCCTCTCCTCTTCAATATATTCATAAATGACTTATATCACTCAGTTCCCCACGCCAAACTCGTTCAATATGCAGATGACTCCACAATTATCTGCACAGCCACATCCATTCCAACTCTCTTAAAATTAACCCAAGACGCCTTCTCTACCACTGAACAGTGGATGAAAACAATCACCTTGCTCTCAGTGCATCAAAAACCAAGCTTATGATATTTACCCCCTCAAAAAACACAACCATTGACGAAAATACATTCTCTATCATCAGCCAAAACCACACACCTCTTGAACTAGTATCAGAAAGCAAACTACTAGGGGTCCAGATTGATGACAAACTCACATTCAATAGCCACTTACTACTAAACATAAAAAAACCCCACATTAAACTTGGCATGCTTTATCGCCAAAATCAATTCCTCTCTACAACTACTAAGCTCACTCTGGCTACAACATTCCTTATCCCTTCCCTTCCTTACGGCGCTCCTATCCTAACAAACCTTCAATCATCCCTTAAAACAAAACTGTCCACATGTTATAATAAAATTGCAAAATTTGCCACTGGCCACAAAGCATCTGCCCACCACTGTGTATCTCTCCACAAACTAAACTGGCTTGAGCTTCCTAACTATCTGTCCTTTACTCAGCTCAGTTTTGCCCACAAAATCATTTTCCAACCTTCCCTCTGTCCCTCACTCACCTCCACCTTTAAAATGCACATGCCTCAAAGACTCCTAAGATCTAATAACCAAAATCTAATAGAACTCTACAAACCTCTTCACTCTCCAGGAAAAAACCTGCTGTCCTTTGCCCTGGCACGCCAATGGAACTCCCTTCCCCCCTTCATCTGCACTACTACAAACCTCCCAGCTTTTAAAAAATCCCTGCATACCCATTTATCATCCTCCTGGGAATGCTCCCGCTCTCATCCCTGCTAGTCCAACCCACCCCCCACTGACGCCTCTTCTCTTAATTAGCTTAACATAAGTAAGCAACATCTCCTAATAAGTCTCAAATTCTACTTTTCCTTAAGTCTCAAATTCTACTTTCCTTTCAAGATACATCATATTGCAATTGTTATTGCCATTTGCTATGCTATACTTTACATATAAAATGGAACCAGAATACTAGAATTTTACTACTTATAACTTAGACCCTTCTCTATGAAACCATCTCCTTTTTGACTTAGACCCACATTTGACTACTCCTATCAACCATTATTATTGCCTTATTACCACTGTTGTTGATAATTGCTTTTAATATGATCTGTTTAATATGATTGTAAGTGTTAAAGTGTGAACCTCAATTACTTGTAATTCCTTGTACTTTGTTTTTGGATCTTTTCTCCCCAGGACTCCATTGAAAATGGGTACTTCGGACCCAATGGACTATCCTGGTAAATCAACTACAAATAAATAAAATAAATAAATAAATAATCACAGTAGCATATTTGCAAGAGCTGTAACATATTAGCATGTATTTCTGAGAAGGTGTAGACAGCCTGCTACAAAGGAGTGCATTACTATTGTGTAAAACGGGTGCACTGTGTTTTAGGTGAAGGTCCATCACATACACTGACATGTCACTTATTTCACAGGTGTATAATACTAGCAATATTAACATGGTGTAACAAACAAATAAATCCAAACCAGCCCAGACATTGAAAATGTTGAAACACAGGTGCCCAGTAGGAGGGTAGCTGGAATAAAAAAGCTGAACCACAACAAAGTAAAATCTTTTTTAATACAAAATGGTGAGCACTTTCACAATGGTAACCATTGCTTCATCAGACAGTTCATTCAAACAGCAACAGCACTTAAATACTTTAATTCATTGCAAGAACAACCAATCCTACCACTCAAAGTTAATTCAGCACTCAGCAAGCAATTAATTACTATGGTTATGTTTTGCCCTTGGTTAATTGCTGAAGTCAGAAAAATTCTATTCAAAATCCACATACACAAAATGTAAAGACAAGGACATGTGGATAAAAATAAATAAAATACATAAAAAAGTTAAATAAATACATATGCTCATGTTCCCCATTTAGTAACTACTTATGTGCATAGATATAAACATAAACATATATATAAAAACTATATAAAAGTATAAGCAGTATGCACTCAACAGCTTAATGAATACATATATTCTGCCTAATAAATGCACATATTGTCCACCTAGTAAATACATATACTTTAATACATGCATCTTAACAAATGCTTGTCTTTAATGATATCTATGTTAAAAGCAGCTCAAGAAATACTGTCATATTGACCCAAAGCCCTGCATGTGTTTTTATGGTCTTCTCTATTTAAAATGGCATTATTTTTTATTTTATTTTAACAATCGTCAATAGTATTGGAAATATGGAAGTAAAATGGATTTTGGGTTTAGGAGCACATAGAGGTTTGGGTTTGAATGATAGTGTGCCGGATTTATGAAAGCCTGCATGGAGTGCAAGAAGAGTGTAGGAGCTCACGCCGGCAATATGTCTGCCATGCGATCCAGATACAGCCGGCAGGGGCATGCACTAGAGCTGCTAAAGCTACTCTTGCATGGACAGCATCATGGTATGCAAATTATCTCATTTGCTGATGAAAGCCATGCAAATGAGGTAAATTTGCAATCCAGGAAACACTAACCTGTCTGTGGAAGATTAGTGTTAGCTGCAGAAATGTACTCCGTTGGTAACGAAGTACCGTTCTGCAAATAGCTAAACGGAGCTATGACAGCACCAAATAAAGAATGCATACAGTGGGGGAAGCATACCAATGGCCAAATATAAGGCCATTGGCCTTTATAAATGTTTAAAAATATAAAAATTTAACTTTTTTCTTTCCCCGATCTCCGATGTTTAAGCATAGCGCAGCACCGCGCAAACGTGTGGCGCTTATAAAAACAAGAAAATAATTTAAAAAAAGCCAAAAATCGGCATTTTCACTAAAAAGCTTATTCTGCCATGCAGGTGAATGGCAGGCTGAAGACAACATGGCCACTGAGTAGTGGTTGCTAAGGGGGGGGGGGGGATCAGTGTGAGAGATGTAACCATGCATTTGTAGGCAATCCTATGCAAATGAGGATAAGGATAGTGAATCCCAATTTTCCCCAGCATGTGAGCCATGTCCCAAGAGTGTAAGAGTAGGAATAGGTGAGTAGTAGAGTAGAATATAGGTGACATCATGAGGGGGTGTGTCAGACAAGCTGTAAGCTAATTGAAGCACAGTGGCTTATATTTGCTTTGAGTTACTCAGACTTGCAAGAGGCGTGCCTACAGGTGTCCTATTTGAAAACCTCAAACCAAAGGTGCACAATGTTAAAAGATTGGAAGCTCCTTGCAAACATGCACACAGTGTGTGCGCGCGTGTGCACACGTTTGTGCTTGTTTGTGCTGCGCTTCTCCCCGGGCAGAAACAGAAAGGCAAAAGGAAGGAAAAGAAGTAGTAGGAAGTTAACCAAGGAGAACTAGCAGAGCTGCCAGGTGAAATATATCAGAATCAGCCAATTACACAGGCAGCAGACTAGCCCAGCCCAGCTCTTTAAATTCTGAAAACAGCATTCCCTCCTGTTTTTTTCCCAAGAACTCTGCAACGCTGCAGTATACAAAGAGGGAAAGTTTAAAAAGCTTAAGTCAGACAAAATGTTAGGGGCTGCTCTTGCTATCATAAACCAACATGTGCAAGGTGCTGAGAGTGGTGATGTTCTGAATGCTACTGAGCAACCCACAGTGAGGAGATGGAGAAGAGTGTACATACCCAGGGTAACCTACCAGGGGCTGCATGAGCTGGAGATAATGGAGCGCTATAGGGTTGACAGAGACCTCCTGCAGAAAATTGTTGAGCTGTGCCAGCCATGCCTCACACACAGAACCAACAGAGAGGAACCCATCCCAGTGGATATCAAGGTATGTGTTGGCCTAAGAATACTAGCTACAGGAACCTTCCAAAGACCAAATGGTGTTATGATGGTGATTTCACAGGCATCAGCATCCAGGGTACTCCACCAGTTCCTGGATGCCATGTCAGCACATGTCGGTGACCACGTATATTTCCCCAATTCCCATGAGGCATTGACCAGCAATATGTGTCTTTTCCACCAAATAAAAGATAAAAAAGCAGCTATACCAAGACGCTTGCTGCCTCCTCTCACAGCACAGTTCAGCTAAAAGAAACGGAGTCCTTTAGTAAAATCCACAGATTTATTAAACCACAGTTGAGCGCTTTCTCTCGCCGAATGTGAGCTTCTTCAGAACAAACAATTCATAATATGACATAGTTTATATACTAAAAATGGCGCCAAATTCAAATAATTACAGCTATTATCCAATTACTATATTTAAACAAACACTACTTATTCGCATTACATAAATATACACTATTCTTAAATCACAATGTATATTATATTAAAATGTTAAAATTCATTTAAGTAGAAAAATCACATTTTATTCTAAAGAAGAAGTGGTTTGATAGACAGAAAATCATTTATCCCTGGTATGTGGCGTCTGTAAATTTGCCACCACAATTCTCTGTATGCCAGATAGTTCTTAAGATTTCCTCTGATTATTCTAACTGTATCTAAAATTGAAAACTTAAAAGAATGATCTGTGCCATAGTCTAAAATGTGTCTGCAAAGGGCATTTTTTGTGTCCTTCCTTCTTATACTGTATATATGTGAATATATTCTATATAATAGGGAAAACAGAGAGAAAATTAAGACAAAGAATATATTCACATATATACAGTATAAGAAGGAAGGACACAAAAAATGCCCTTTGCAGACACATTTTAGACTATGGCACAGATCATTCTTTTAAGTTTTCAATTTTAGAAACAGTTAGGAATAATCCCAGGGGAGGAAATCTTAAGAACTATCTGGCATACAGAGAATTGTGGTGGCAAATTTACACAGACGCCACCACATACCCAGGGATAAATGATTTTCTGTCTATCAAACCACTTCTTCTTTTAGAATAAAATGGTGTACGCATTTTTTCTACTTAAATGAATTTTAACATTTTAATATAATATACATTGTGATTTAAGAATAGTGTATATTTATGTAATGCGAATAAGTAGTGTTTGTTTAAATATAGTAATTGGATAATAGCTGTAATTATTTGAATTTGGCGCCATTTTTAGTATATAAACTATGTCATATTATGAATTGTTTGTTCTGAAGAAGCTCGCATTCGGCGAGAGAAAGCGCTCAACTGTGGTTTAATAAATCTGTGGATTTTACTAATGGACTCCGTTTCTTTTAGCTGAACTGTGCTGTGAGAGGAGGCAGCAAGCGTCTTGGTATAGCTGCTTTTTTATCTTTTGTTTGTTCAACCAATACGCTATTTTCCACCAAATAGCAGAATACCCTGAGGTAGTGGGTGCAATAGACTGCACACACATACGCATCAAAGCATCACCCGGTGAGCAGGGTAGGGTCTACATCAACCGCGAGGGCTTCCCTTCCATCAACTGCAAGGTCGTGTGTGATGCCCAGGGCATAATAATGAATGTCTGTGCTGGCTGCCCTGGAAGCTATCACGATTCCCACATCTGGCATCTGACGCAGCTGTACCAGAGATTTGCCAATGGGGACATCCCTGATGGTCACCTAGTGGGAGATGCTGGATACGCACTGGAGCTGTGGCTGATGACACCCATCAGAAATGCACACACACATCTGAACAAGAACTCCATAATGAGGCACATGCACAAACAAGAAACATAATTGAACATGTGTTTGCGATGCTCAAGTCATGGTTCCGGTGTCTGGACACATCTGGTGGAGCTTTGCAGTACTCACCAACTGCATGTATCCAAATTGTTATGGTATGTGCCATGCTACACAATATCATCCTGCGGAAACAGCTGCAGCAGGAACAGCATGGGGCAGGGCCAAACAGCCCCCCACCAATGCCAAGCCCTGCACAGGCACAGCGTGACTCAGAGGAGGAACAACCTCAGCCTGCCCCAGTAGGCAGAAGGAAGCGTGCCCGGTATGCCCTGGCATTGGCAAAGAGGCAATGCATAGCACATACACTGACTCAGTAGGAACCCTGGAAATGACACCTCTCTCTGACTTGCACATACAGTAAAAGGGATGCCTAACTTGACACTACCTGTTTTCAAACATGTATAGGGAGTGTACTATGTGCATCCGACATAGGCAGCCCTGTAAAACCACCTGAGGCATGAGTGCCCTATTTTAAGCAATATAAAGCACTGCTAAGCTCATTTTACCAGTATTGAGCATATTTAAATACAATTGGGCATAGCTGCGCACTGCGCTAACCAGCGCAACATCGGGCAAAGTTGGGCAATGTTGGGCAAAGTCGAGCAAAGTCGGGTAAAGACGCTCACACCTGCTTTACTGTTCCTTAACCAGTCAGGTCCGCCCAGCAGGAAAATAAAAATCAGTGACAGGGCTCAAACTCAGGATACTGTGTACTATAGTCACAGTACTGAACCACTAAGCCATGACAGCATTTCACTGACACAGATGCAACTTAAGTCACTCACACATACCAGTTGGGGGGGGTCACATACCTAACAGTCACAGCCAGCAGGACAATTGTAGACAAATGCAAACACAAACAAATGCTGTATCATGCCCACTGGAGAGGCATATGAGTAACCTCCCCCCAGGCCTATGCAGACAGATAACAGCAGGCCAGGCAGTGTGATGTGGGTTGGGTAGGCTATGAAGTCACAAACTAAAATGCGTGTAATTGGAAGCTAAGGTCTGTAGTATAGTGGTATGCCTCAAGCCAGTATGATAGGCAACAGTACAGACTGAAATGGAGTACCTGACATAGCAGTGCAGGCCTAGCAAATGTGTATAAGTGTCAGGTGTACCCCTCATCCTATGTACACCCACAGTAACAACCAGGTGTGCCCCCCCTGGGTAGAAATGTACAAATAATAGCTGTTCCCCCTGTATGTAGAAATGTTGATAAGTCTATGCAAATTGACTCATGGAAGCCCTGCAGGCACAGCATGCTTCCTGTCAATGAACAACACAAAGGTGAGCCCTGAAGTAAAAACCAACTTGAATTTTCACACACATATATAGTGTGTATATATATGCCCATAGTGGGCATGCTCACACACTTAAAACATTTAGCAAATGTCAGTCAACAACATACTGAAAGGTCATACTGGGCATGCCCACACACTTAGGCCATGTCTGAGTACAGCAGTGAGCCACACATATCTGGCAGTTGTAATTCTTACTCCAGACGCATGTCACTATTCACCAATCCTGCCTTGCTTACACAGTGATATGAAAACAGACCCATATAATATATTGGACCTCTGTCATAATCAAACTATGTAATACAAGTACTTAAGTTGTTCAAAGAAAGTGAAAATCCAAATAAGATCAATAAATCTCCAATCAGTATCATCAAGAAACAATGAGCACTTCTAACATTATCCAAGTCATGTTCTGGCAAAAATATTGCCAAAGAGTCCATAGAGAACCATGAAGCTTTCTTTAGCTATGTCATAAATATCAATGTAAACTTATATATGTTCTGAGTCAGTGCAAAGTGTAAATGAATACATGTACATGACTGACATTGCCAACATCTTGTCAGACAGGTTCATACATATTTACCCCCCTCTCACTGACAAAAGGGCCCATTACCATACCTGGAGATTGTGAAAAGCCAGAAATCACATATACAATGGTTAAACAGCTCTATCCAAACCTAAAAACACAGTGTCTATGGGATGACATGATGTCCCTGGCTGTGTCATATGTGAACTCCAAAACAAACAGACCCTGCACCTGAACAGTCTGTTGAGACTCACCCTCTGTACAGGATATGAAACTGTTGAATGGGTTACAGCAACATTTGGCACACTCCACAAGTGTTGGTGCACAACAGAGCATGTGAACTATTGTCTTATAAGCCTAATAAACCTGATCTGCAAGGCCATGGAGTCCATCATTATGGAACTCATAAACAGAGCTATTGGGAGCCTACAAACACCCAGCCCTACCCATTTTGGTTTGGTCAGGGGCAGATCATGGTCCCTAAACCTGCTAGACAGTTTTCAAGGCAGTTGCCCAGGACATACATCAATGAAATGAGCTTCATACAGCCTACATAGACCTTAAAAAGCCCTCTTCCAACATCCCACACACATGTTGTATCCACAAAATCAACAACCTGTGCATAAACACGTATGTTATCTGATGGATTGCCAACTGGGGCACACATAGATCCCACAAGGTAAGAATTGTGGTCTCTCTGTTGGACTGTAAGCTGGTAACAACTGCTGCCCCCCATGGCTCAGTCCTGGGACCCCTCCTGTCTGGTGTGTACTTTTCAGAAATACAGTCAAACACACGAGGGCTATGGTTAGCAACGTTTGTGGATGGCTGCAAAAAGTTTGTCATAATCGATGTTTGGGACAACAGAGACATCCTTAGAAAGGGTCTCAGTCAGACAGATGTGGTGTCAAAATTATGGCCTCGAGCTACAGTCATACAAATACCACATAGGTGCCAACACCCTAAATATGGAGGTAATAATAAGGGATCTATGGACACATGTGGATAGTCATCTCTACTTCCAGAAACACATTCACAAAGTGGTTAGAAAATCATGCTATGTGTTCCCACAAATTGCCAAGGTCTTTGTATGTAGGTCAAAGGAGGTTCTCTCTACTCATCAGTCATCAGACCCATCAGAGAGTATCACGGCACACCTGCAATGAATCTGTCTAGGCACCTTCAGCAGCTGGAAAGACCACTGAAGTACCTCAACAAGAGGATTACTGGCCTCAAACAGTTGCCCCATGCAACAAGACTGAAGTAACTCAATTGGTATTCTGTTGCATACTGTATACTCAGGCGATCTCTGCCCAACAGACAGGTCCATGTCCAATGCAGAACTGATGTACATGCTCTATCTGAAGTAAACCCAAGCTCACTGTGCCACATGCTCCAGGGATATAATCATCACAACAATAAATAGAGCATGTTGGAGGGATACATTACCAACTCACAGACTTCCCTTGCTTTGGAACAGGCTCCCAACCTACATTAAGCTGAGTCCCTCACTGACACTCTTCTAGAAGAGCCTTGATGAGTGTATGTGAAACTGAACTGTCACACCATGGATCACTTCATCAGCTCTACTACACAGAGGCATAGGGAACTAACCCCATGTGTGGTGATAGCTGCACACTCTGGCCATACTAATATATGCCTTCAGGCAGATAGCCTATTACCTACCTATGTACCTATATATATGTAGGGGGAACACGGTATAATAAGCCAAAGATGGATGGTCAGAGATGTGTGTAAGAGGGTGACCATGACAGGGAACCATCCAGGACTGTCCCACGCAGCACACATCCCAATGGCACAAAAGACATGAGGTGCACATCTCACCCACTGTACATAATAGCCACCAGTATCTATAAGCATTACAGTGTATGTGGTGCATGTGCCTGCTGTACAACATGACTGTACAATGAAGTACACATCTACTATCTGCAGACATGTACCTGTCACATAGGTTCATATGTATGTAGTAGACTATCTTCACAAAGGCATATCTTAGCCTAGGCAAGTTGTGCAGCTTTCACCACCCCATTGGTTAGTCTCCTAAGCCCTAGTTCTAATAGTTAGTACCCTAAGCCCCTTTCTAGTGGGGCTGTTGATGTGATGCCTTGCGTGAATTGTCTGTTTCCCATCCACTCATGAAGGTTCCTATTGAAGAGTGTCAGCGAGGGGCTCTGTCTGATGTACATTGGGACTCTGTTCCACAGTAAGGCAAGTGTCTGGGATGGTACTCTTTCCCACCAGCATGTTGTATTCATTGTTGTGATGAGGTTCTTATCCCTGGACTGTGTAGTGTGACTCAGTTTTGTTATCCATAGATGGAGCATGTTCAACAGTTATGTGTTGGACATGACTCTGTATGTTAAGCAGAGTGTGCCTCTGAGTAGGTGGTACGCAACAGAGAACAGATTTAGTTTTACCTGTTGTGTTGCATAGCACAACTGTTTGAGGCCAGTAATCCTCTTGGTGAGGTACTTCTGTGGTCTCTCCAGCTGCTGGATATGCTTAGTTGAGTACACCCAAAATGGGGCATTGTACTCAATGATGGGTCTGATGACTTAAGAGTAGAGGGCCACCACTACCTCTTTTGATCTGGATGCAAACCCTTTGTTGATTAGGTGAGCCACATAGGATTTCCTAATCACTTTGGCAACATGACTGTCAAAGGAAAGATGACTATCTACTTGTGTCCCCAGATCCCTTATTACCTTGTCAGTTTTTAGGGGGTAACACCAATGTGGTAGTTTGTGGGTACTTTGTTTTCCCCAAAGTGGATTACTATGCATTCTTTCACATTGAGCTTGAGGCCATGATTCTGACACCACACATCTATCTCAGAGAGTCCCTTCTGGAGAATATTTGTGTCATCCGGGGAATCTATAATGGCAAACACTTTACAGTTCCCAGCAAACATAGTCAACTGCAACCGTCCTGTGTTGGCATGTACTTTTGAGAAGTCTATACCAAACAGGAGGGGCCCCAGGACTAAACCCTGGGGGACACCAGTTGTTACCAGTTTAGAGTCTGACATGTAGCCAGCAACTCTTAATTTGTGGGATCTACCTGTGAGCCAGTTTGCAATCCATCTTGTGATGTATGGATTTATGCCCAGGTTGGTGAGTTCATCTATGATACCTGACTGGGGAATGGTGTCAAAGGCCTTAGCGAGGTATAGGTAGGCTGTGTGGAGCTCCTTTCAATCATCTGTAGCCTGGGTAACTGTCTCAAAGAAATCCACCCAGTTCAAAAGGAGTGGTCTACAGTTGATGAAGCCAAACTGGGTGAGCTCAACTGTGTGAAGATTCCCAATGTCTTTATTGTTGACTTCCATTAGGATTTGTTCCATTGCCTTGTAGGTCAGACTCGTCAGGCTCATTGAGCGGGAATGCCAAGGGTATTTTGTGGCCCCACCCCTGTGGAGTGGGAAGAACATTGCTGTGCAACATTCTATGGATACTTATCCTGTAGAGAGGATGTAGAGAGAGGTGTAGGTATCCTTGATGAATATGGATACATCCCCACCCTATGTGCTATGATCCAGGTTATGATGCTGGAAGGTATGGAATGAGTAGTATCCTGGTAGTGCTGGTGTGCTTTCTGGAGCCTTGAACTAGGTTTCTGTTACTGCACAGATATCAATATTCTCCATACTGAGAAGTGCCTCGAGTGTGTGTATTTGGAGGCTGAGACTTCTGGCAATGAGTAGCATTTAGCTAATTTTGTGGTTATTTGTGTTGGTTACAGGTTTGGTTTGTCCTGAGTGACCGGTGTTCCACACCTGAAGTCAATGCTTCATTGGTCCGATCCGACCATAAGCTAATTACCCTACACATCCACATTCTGCCCCCATTAAGGAAACTATGTTAAAAATGTTTCCAAAGCCAATTTCATGCTTCTTAAGACAGAAGTGGTGAACTTCATGACACCCATGCAGATGGACAATACAGTTACGACTACTGAATCCTACACAATTAAACTTTATAAGCACTTACATGAGTGCATGGATCATGCTTTCCCAAACAGAACCAAGATACTATCCTCCAAAAAAAGGAAGCCAATCTGGTGGTCCCCTGCCTTAAACAAACTGTACAACAGAAGGAAGAAACTCTTGCAAAAGAGAGTAAAATCCCATGAGTGGAGGAGCTCCCTGGTCAGCCTCAGTAAAAAGCTGCGATCTCTGATAAAATCCTCCAAAGCTAGTTATGAAAACAAAATCGCCACTGATTCTAAAGACAACCACAAAGCATTCTATAGCTATGTCAAGAATCTCAATGGCAACACTCAGATCTGCTCTGAGTTACAGCACAATGACACTAAATATACAGACCCAACTGATATTGCCAACATCCTGGCAGATGGGTTCATTGCTAACTTTACCCCCCTCTCACCCATGATAGAGCCCATCTCTATACTGGACAAGTGCAAAGTTCCTGTAATCACGGCTGCACAGGTAAAAACCACACTCTCCAAAGACAGGAACACAGCATCCATGGGACCAGACAACATCACAGGCTGTATTCTACATGAACTACAGAACGAACTGGCACCACACCTAAGTACCATGTTCAATCATAGCCTCACCTCAGGCTTTGTGCCTGCTGAATGGTGCACAGCGACGGTTATCCCACTACACAAAGGGGGAGCCACCACGGACCCTGGGAACTAGTACCCCATTAGCCTGATGAACATGGTCTGCAAGGCCATGGAATGTATCATCATGGAACTTATAAACAAAGACATTGGTAATCTCCAAACTCTGGACCCCAACCATTTCGGGTTTGTAAAAGGCAGATCATGCCTCCTAAACCTGATAGACTTCTTTGAAGCAGTCACCAAAGCTGTAGACAAGGGTAAGGTGGTTCACACAGCCTATCTAGATCTTGCTAAGGCTTTCAAAACCATCCCCCACTCTGGAATTATAGATAAACTCACTAAACTAGGTATAAATCCCTATGTCACAAGATGGGTTGCCAACTGGCTCACTGACAGAACCCACACTGTGAAAGTAGCAGACTCCAAATCCGACTTCAGACCAGTGACAAGTGGAGTATCACAGGGTTCAGTCCTGGGTCCTGTCCTGTTTGGTATCTACTTCCCTGAAGTACAGGCTAACACAGAAGGTCTTTGGCTAATGAAGTTCGCAGATGACTGCAAACTAGGAGCCATAATCGAAACTACTAATGATGTGGACATCCTACAAAAGAGCTTCACTGAGACAGATGCCTGGTGTCAAAGCCATGGCCTCAAGCTCAATGCCAAAAAGTGCATTGTCATCCCCTTTGGTAAAATCTGTACCCATGAACTACAACATAAGCAGTAGTATACTTAATATCGAAAGTGTGATAAGAGACCTTGGGACCCAGGTGGACAGGAGTCTCTCCTTTGATAATCACATCACCACAGTAGTCAGGAAATCCTTCTACATGGCACACCTCATCACAAAAGGTTTCTCATGCAGAAAAAAAGAGGTAATTGTTCCCCTCTACTCATCACTCATTAGATCCATTATAGAGTACAATGCCCCTTTTGGTATGTACCTCACAAGATATCTACAACAACTGGAAAGGCCGCAGAAATACCTCTCAAAAAGGATTACCGGCCTCAAACACATGCCCTACACAGACCGTCGCAAAAAACTCCAGCTTTACTTTGTCGCATATCGCCTACTCAGAGGTGATCTCTGCCAAACATACAAAGCTATGTCAAACAAAGAGCTGTTGGACATGCTCCACTTAAAGAAATCCCAATCCCTCTGAGCTACATGCTCTAGGGACCTAAACCTTGTCACCACAATAAACAGAACATGCTGGAGGGATAGATTCCTGTCCCAGAGACTTCCCATACCCCGGAATAAACTACCTATCTATATCAAACAAAGCTCGTCATTAGCACTCTTCAAGAAAAATCTTGATGATTGGATGGGAAATAGGAAATTCACCCCGGAGATCACTTCTGTGTCTCTGCTCGACAGTGGCACAGGAAAATAAATTTTTGGGTGGCAAAAGCCAGGGTACATTTTGGCTGGGCTTGTATAGGCCCCAGGGCCAAAAGCCTACTACCTGCCTATGAACCTTTGAGCCTTGCCTAAAAAAGGTAATATGGGGACAGCAAGAGCCTTGGCCAGTATTCAGAAACATAGGGCCGATATGTGTAAACCATCTGTAGCGAAGCAATGAGGCTTGTCTATCATGTCATCACAGGCAGACAGAGACTGGATCCCCTTTGAATGACACCAGAAGCTCGGCCAATTGTTGAAGTTTATTGTCTTTCTGTTATATTGCAGTATCATGTAGGTGAAGGTAAGATGCTACTCAAGGTCAGGGTCATACCAGCCTGGGCTACATGATCATAGAGCTACTATATATCTCTTGTCATGTTGTCCTGGGAGTTATGTCTCAGATCATTCACACTGACATGTACAAAGAACATGTCATATATGTCCTGTTCTGGAGTGATGTAAGTGCTTGTGTTATGTGGCGGATCATAGCACCTGACAGACAACTGACAGTAATCTTCCCCTTGTCCAGCTGAGTGAGTGGAACATCTGTGTGCCTGACTATGGAGTCACCTATTACTAGTGTGCTGGGTATGTTGTTTTGCCTTAGGGCCTGTTGTGAGGCACACTGTTTTGGTGTATTATGTGTTTTCTGGCGTGTGCTTGGAGATGCATGTTGCTTGCTTATCAGCTTAGGAGGACACTGTCTCTTTTTCAGATTAATATTTGTATTCTCCGAGTATGGTAATGTGTATTTATGTGTGTGTTTTGCTGGTGCTTATATTGTAGGTCTATGTGAGACTGTTGGTGTTGTGGTTGTATGACCCTACTCCTCTTGTCTGTATTGTCCAGTATTGGGTTGACAGAGCTTAGCCACCGGTTTGACACTGTGTGTGCCAGCATATGGTGCATCAACCCATATATGATATGGTCATAGCCTATGCATACAATACACTCACAATACACCTAGTAATGATAAGCCTGCCGAGCAAATGTGAAAAAACCTTTGGGCAAACTGTCAGCAAGTAATGTCTGTATTGCACCCTGTAACTCCATATTGCTTGCTGAAGTGTAAAGACATACTTAGTTTGGATTAAGAACCCTGCACTTGCCAACTGTGTGTGTGTGTGTGTGTGTGTGTGTGTGTGTGTGTGTGTGTGTGTGTGTGTGTGTGTGTGTGTGTGTGTGTGTGTGTGTGTGTGTGTGTGTCTCCCTGGGGAGAGAGCAACCTTTTTGGAGACTACTCACAACCCTTAAAAGTGGTATACTCATCTTTGTCAAGTCTGATGATGTCACCATCCTACAAATATACCTGTGGAAAGGTGAAATCCCAGTAATGTGTATAGCACGTTGTGTAAATGTGTACTGCTGTAGTATCATAATGTAATTAGGTAGGAATTTGATTCCTGCACTTGCCCACTGAGTGTGGGTGTTTTCTTGGGGAGGAGCAACATTTCTGGAGACTACTCACACCCCTTAAAAGTGATATACTCATCTTTGTCAAGTCTGATGATGTCACCATCCTACAAATATACCTGTGGAAAAGTAAAATCCCAGTAATGTGTATAGCGCAGCATGTAAATGCATGCTACTGTAGTATCATAATATAATTAGGTAGGGGGTTGATTCTTGCACTTGTTAAGTGTGTGTTTCTCCCTGGGGCGGAGCAACCTTTTTGGAGACTACTCACACCCCTTAAAAGTGGTATACTCATCTTTGTCAAGTCTGATGATTTCACCATCCTACAAATATACCTGTGGAAAGGTAAAACCCTAGTAATGTGTATAGCGTGTCATATAAATGTATACTGCTGCTTAGTACCATAATATAGCTAGGTAGGGGTTTGACTCATGCACTTGTCAAATGTGTGTGTGTCTCCCCTGGGGAGGAGCAGCCTTTTCGGAGACTACTCACACCCCTTAAAAGTGGTATACTCATCTTTGTCAAGTCTGATGATGTCATCATCCTACAAATATACCTGTGGAAAGATGAAATTTCAGTAATGTGTATAGTGCGTCATGTAAATGCGTAGTGTTGTAATGTAGTTAGATAGGGGTTTGATTCCTGCCCTTAAATAGTGTGTGTGCCTCTCTAGGGAGGAGCAGCCTTTTTGGAGACTACTCACACCCCTTAAATGTGGTATACTCATCTTTGTCAAGTCTGATGATGTCACCATCCTACAAATATACCTGTGGAAAAGTAAAATCCCTGTAATGTGTATAGTGTGTCTTGTAAATGCGTACTCCTATAAAATCATAATGTAATTAGATAGGGGTTTGATTCCTGCACTTGCTGAGTGTGTGCATCTCCATGGGGAAAAGCAATCATTTTGGAGACTACTCACACCCCTTAAAAGTCGTATACTCATCTTTGTCAAGTCTGATGATGTCACCATCCTACAAATATACCTGTGGAAAGATAAAACCCCAGTAATGCGTATGGCATGTCATGTAAATGTGTATTGCTGTAGTATCATACTGCAACTCGGAAGGAGTTTGAATCTTGCACTTGCTGACAGTGTGCGTTCCAGGTGTATGAGATTGTAAGACACAGTTGATCAATGTGGAGTGGGTTTTGATTTTTCTAGTGTATGACATATCACAATGACAACTGTATGTGCATCACACATGTAAGGTAGCTGTTGGGCAAAGCCATATACATACACGTGACCTAAATTATTTCATAGGTGGGTACTCTGCTTTCTCCATGAAAGCATCTGTTATCTTTGACAGAGCATGCTGTCGCTTTCCAGACCTTAGGTCACTTCTGTATGCTCGTGACAAGCTTAGCCACTGCAGTGATCCCTGGGCTATGTCTTCTGTTTCACATCCACTCATCACGGTTTCTATTGAAGAGTGTAAGTGAGGGTTTATGCTTGAGGTATATTTGAATCCTGTTCAAAAGCAAGCAAAGTCTGGCAAAGATGACTAATCATTATAGGTGTGCAACAACCTCTGTGGATCTGCATGCAAACCCTTTGTTGCTTATGTGCTCCACAGAGGGATTTCCAAAACCCTTTGGTAATGTGATTATCAAAGGAGAGATGACTAAACACATGGCTCTATGTATACATTAGTACCTGTTCCACATTTTGGGGGCTACTACCTAAGTGGCACTCTGGGGATACTTTGTTTTCTAAAAGTGGATAACTATGCTTTCTTTGGCTTATAGCTTTACAGCATGAGTTTGACGCCAGATATCTGTCTCTATGATACCCTTTTGGAGGATGTGTATGTCATCTGCAGAATAAAGTATAGCCCGCAGTATGCATTTTCATCAAACATGGGCAGACATATCACTACTGAGTTTGCTTGTACCTAAGAAAGCTATATGCCAAACAGGAGTGGTCCCAGGACTGAGTGCAGGTGAATACTACTTGTTACTGGCATAGAATTGTACATGGAGGCTGCAAATGTTGCTGTGTGTCCTACATCTGTGCGTCAGTTGTCAATCTATCATCTAACAATCGTTTATGGTCAGTCTGTTGAGGTTATGTATAATACCAGATTGTGGGATGGTATGAATTGCTGGTGAGCTATAGCTTGGCTGTGTGGACCTCCCCTCCCTCACCTATAGCCTTGTTAACTGGCTTGAAGTCTACTAGGTATAGGAGCCATGATCTGGCCTTTAGAGAACCTAAGTAGGTATGGTGCAGTGTCTGCAGGTTCATAATGTCTCTGTTAATGAGTTCCATAATGCTGTGCTCCATAGACTTCCAGATAACATTTGTCTGGCTTATAGGGTGAAAGTTTCCAGGATCTGTTGTAGTTCTACCCTTAATCAATTTATGTTAACATTTGCACTGGGTGTGACAAGGGTGGGCAGGATTAGGAATAAGTATATTAGGGGGTCAGCCCAGGTTTGAAGGTTAGTAGACCAAGCCAGATAGGCAGGATTACCTTTGGTTTGTACATGTGCTGAGGAAGGATGCAGAGTATATTGTGAAATAGATGCTAAGGATGAAGCCGCCAGGTAACAGGAAAAGAGGAATGCCTAAGATGAGGCTTATGGCTGTGGTGAGAGAGGACATGCAGGTGGATGGTGTGACAGTGCAAGATGCAGAGGGCAGGAAGAAATGGAAACATATGGTCTACTGTGGTGACCTCTAATGGGAGCATCTGAAAGGAGAAGAAGAAGAAGACATTGTAGCTCAACCCTTGTGGACTGTGAACACCATTACCGTGCATCATTCCACAAGTATGTAACCTGTATAGAGGCTGAGTCTGGACAGAGTGTTTAGGTGAGTGGTGACTTCATATGTCAGCTTGTGTATGACACAGCCAGGGACACTGTCCAGTACCATTGCCACTGTGGTTTGGACTTTGGTAAAGAGATGTTTTAACTAGAGTGTCTGTGAATCATCAGGTTTTACATTCTTCAGGTCTGGAAATGTGGCCCTTGTGTAACGACAGGGTGGTGAAATCCACCTTCAAACTATCTGACAAGAAATTGGTAATGTCAGTCAGATAAGTGTACTTTGTGACCATTTACATTAACTGTGACCTGATCTGTGATGTCCACTGTAGATTATAAACAACACTAAAGAAAGCTTTAGTGTTGTCTTTGGAATCCTTGCCATTTTGTATTTTGAAGCTTGCCTTGTATGTTTAATGAGGGCTTGTATTTTCCCAATGATACTGACCAGAGAGGTTATCCCTTCTTGGTATGTAACTCTTTTTTGGTACAACTTCACACCTTCTATTATATATTTAGTTTATGGCAGGGGTCCATGAGACTAATGCACTTATAAGTGAGAATTTCTTGTGTTTGTGATAGCACGGTTCATGCAACCCTGTAGGTGAAAAGTGTGCATTACTAAAGGATTATGCAGCTGGGACAGTGTTAACCTTAGTAATGCAAACCAATGACAGATAGCAACAACAGCATCATACACACACATGCGTACTCAAGTTCCAAAATGTGTGTGGTACAATGCATACTGGTCACCAATAGAAACTATGGAGTGTTAACACTGGCCAATACAATATGCATGTACATGCAGACAGTGCACCTCCACCATGTTCACAAATGGACACCTGCAAATGTGTGTTGCACACACCCCACACTTACTGTTCACTGTATAACACATGCTGACACAACTACACACATCAGCCCAGTGGCACATGGGCAAACAAAACACAATTGGAATAAACACTGGTGAAAACAATACAACGTTGCTAATTACAGCTTTAATGCATCATGCCTGCTTAGCTACACCTTCAAGGATAGCATTACACTTTACTGCTGACAACATGCTACACATCCAACCATTGTTATACGTTATTAAAGTCATCCCGTGCATCAGCACCATTTTAGCCTATTCCTGCATCAATGTTACAGATGACAGGAGGTGGCACAGGTTTCATCATATGCACAGGGTGTGTTGTTGGTTTGCCAGAGGCCTACACTGAGCCATACAATCGACATGTGCATGTGAGTGTGTGTGTGTGTGTGTGTGTGTGTGTGTGTGTGTGTGTGTGTGTGTGTGTGTGTGTGTGTGGGCCATGAGTACTGTTATGGGCCATTGTTAATGTCATGTATGTGGGTATGTGTTTGCCCTAGGTTTCTGGTTTATGTGTGTGTGTCTGCATGCACACAGTTCCACCATGTGTCTGCCATACATAGGGATTTGTGAGACAACTACAGACTGTACCTGGCAGGCTTTACAGATCACCATCTCTGGCCATGGATACGGAACCTGTGCCTGGCAGGGGTGCTACAGACATTATCAGGTACTAATCTAGATCGGGTACTATCTGAAGAGGTTGACATATGTCCACTGGATCCAGATACCTGCTGGGACTGGCCAGAGCCACGTACACGTGGTCTGCTAGGACAGTCTATGGACAGCCCCCCCCAACATTGCTGCGGCTGGTACTGGCACTACGGGAGCTGTTGTGACTTGCTGGATGTCCACAGCGACCTCCAGCTGGTGATGTTTCTGGCATACGTTCACGTCGACGTCTCAACCATCCTGCACTGTCCTGATACATGGACATGACATTGTGGAGGACATCCAATGTCTCACCCCAAAGTCTATCAATGACCTCAGTGTAGTTACGTATGGCACCTGCTAGGTCATGGATACTGTCATTTACAGAGGTGTAATGAGCCTTTTGTGCCCTTAACCCCTGTCTGGTGTACTGCTCCATTCATGTCTGTGCCTCCATGACAGCCTGGAACATGCATGTGGTAGAAAGAGGTGTGGCACATCTGTCAGAGGCATGATGACTAGCAGTGCTCTGACGAGAACCCCTGGGCATCTGCCTATGTGGTACCATTCCACACATCTGGCTATGGCTGCTGTGTCCTGATACATGTGCCATAGATTCCACACTGTCCTGGTCAGTCCCAACCGTACACTGTCCCTCAGCTAAGGGCAATGGTGATGATGCATGTACAGGCAGTATGACTGTGTGCATGGATGGGGTGGATACCCTGACAAACCTGCCTGTGCCTCAACACACCTATCCTCATCATCACTGTCTGTGTCAGTGACATCAGGTTCCCTGCTGTATTGAACCAGCCCCACCTCTCCACCTGTGAGAACAAAACAGGAAACACACTTTAAGATCTGAACATGACTTCAGACCACATGCACACATGTGCACATGCACACATGCACACATGCACACATGCACACACACAAAACTACACTCCTACCAAAAGCAGACACACACAACACCAGCAATCACAGAACATACACAATAGCAGGTGATGGTAGGGTACAGTATCACAAGCAAAACAGTCATATCACACATGTCAGCATGCAGGACATCTGTTGCTCAACAGCATGCAGTGCAAGTGTAGTCAGTCCTTGTTACTAACAGTATACATGGCTTTGATGCATGTGTTTTGTTATTAGGTGATGGCCTTCCCCCTGGAACACAATGCATACATGGAGACAACATTGCTGTGCAGGTATTCATAACCCTGTGATGTACTGTGCACCATAACTCACAGGTGTATATACCATTGCTGGATGTGTATCTGTGTATCAGATAGGTATCCAGTGCTGATGACAGCCTCTGTGTCTTTAGCAAATAATTGTGGACATATTTTTAGCACATGCATGATGAGTATTCACACAACATCATCAGTGGTGCATGGATAACTGCTGGAATACCATTTGGCCACATACCCAATGTATGGTACTTATGGTGAGTGTAGATCATATTGTGGACATACCATACATGACATGGCATGCTAAAACACAACTGCAAATTTAAACACTACACATACCCAATATGTGTCATATGACCTATCCATTCAATAGCATCACAAGACATATATGTGGCAATTGTGCAAATGGTGATTGATATACATACTGTTTAGATGTGCATATGTGTGCACACATGCATCATTATGGTGTGTAGCAATGACAGCTATGTGTAGTACTGTGGTTACAATAACTGGATGGGGTATAGTACCATAGGCCATCATCATGAAGCATCAGGTGGTCACTCAAGACTACAAATGTTTCACAAACCAGCACTAATCATGATGTGCTGGAATTGTACTATCTTGGCTAAATTCACCATTTCACAGCCAGTTGTTACGTGAGTTTGTAAGGACGCCAATAAGGAGAATTCCCTGACATGAATGTGTAGTGTGTTGCAGAGTGTTTAAATGCCCCAGGATAGTCCTCCACCCCTCAGGTATATTATGTGTAGTGTGTGGATGAGATTTTGGATACTGGAGTGTGTCTTTACAGAGGGTTTGGGAATCCTTTATGTGTAGCATGTTAAAATGCTCTGTGTATGACATAGATGTGTATGTTATGTGCATGTTGAGTATCAACTGTACCTATCCAATGGTCACTACAGTCTAGCCACATTTGTTTGAGATGGTCTGGGTATTGCATGTGTTTGAGGCAGCTAATCACATTAGTGAGATGTGCGTGCTCTTACACCAAACATGCACAGCATGCATTATGGGTAGGTGTGTTACATGTGTACATGGCCTACACATTAACTATGACATGCACTTTTTATTTACAATAATAAATGTAGAACACACTCACCAGCATCTGTCCGCTGCCTTGATGTCACCCCAGAGGTACCTACATAGAGATGAGACAGTTTGTCAGTGGCCACAACTGTGGCATTGCTACTGTGTGTTTGCAGTCTTACAGTGCATTTTACATTCACAGGGCTACAGATTATGTTCCAAATGATCAGTATTGCACAAAAACAGGCTCCACATCTTTGAACGACACACTCCGAATCTCACATATGCATGATCTACCAATACAGTTAACAGTAGTCTACAGATATGCCATGTTACCTGCATGCTCCATGTGTGCTTGCTGGGTGGCTCCAACCTCCATCATGGTGTATGTCTGCTGCTGTTGTTATTGGGCAGGTGCCACCAGGCTCATGAGCAGCTCCTACACTCTGGTGAGGGGGGATGAATATTAACACCACCCCTGTTGCAAACTTTTGTCTACGCACATCAGCAGCACGCTGACAGACATGTCTGATAAGATCACTGAAGTGGTGGCGTACCTGCTCATATGTCCGGTTATGCAGGCCTACCTCATTGACCCTGCGGACAACATCTTGCCACATTGCAGTATGCTCCTGCTGGTCCTGGCTGGTTCATGAAAACATGAGACGGTAGTGCTGAATCATACTGCTAGTAATGATATCATCTTCAGCACTACTGTAACTCTGGTTCCTGTGGTGGGCCATGATCCCTGGAAGACATAAATACAAAAATATGTCTGAGCAAGTCATATGGCACATTTAACATTATATAGTATAGATATCACTGAACTGCCATATATAGCAACCTATAAGCTAACCGAGAGTGAAACACTGTAACTGCCACTTATCACTGCTCACCCCACAACTGCTTGAAAGTGCCTTGCTCACTCTCTATCTAATGAACCATGTTCTGCACAGCAACAAAATAAAATCACTATATAAGACTATACAAGAGTACCTGGCACACTGTATGCAACACAATGCACCACCTAGCCACAGCAGATATACATCAAGCTGATATGTAAAGAAATATATCATCCATCACAATCAGTGTAAGGTCCAGTAAATGTATTACTATTATAACACACAACTTGTTAATGCCAAACCTGTGGCCAAAATATGTGCACAATTGGGAATATAGGTCACATACTGCTGTAGTACACTATGAATGTTGCTAGATACGCAGTTATATGCATTACCACACATATGTCAAAGGACGTGTTACAGACATACCTACACACACATCAGACATAATTACAGGACACAAAGGTATGACAACCCAGATAAGCTTTCAGTGTGTACTATACAGTACTGTGTGTCAGTACTTACACAACCTTAATCTTGAGAAATGTAATCTGTGATGAATACAGGGACCACACAAAACAGTGGATGCAAGCAATGTGGACATACACCACACTTTGCTGTACAGGCCCAGAGCTTCAATTAGTACTACAGTACACACATGATTTGCATTCAACATCAGTACCAATCAATAATCATAGATGTAGTGCTTTAGCCTCCAATGACACACCCTAGTTAAAACCAAGGGACTTAATCACACTGTATGCAATAGCACTTGTTTGGCCTAGCAACAGAATACACAGCTTTTGCTAGGATCAAAGCATGGATCCATAATACCACAACATAAACAGTTTCCCACTAAGCCATCCCACAGATACATATCTTTAACGTATTCACAAACATATTGACCATCACAGTCAGTCAACAGTACAGAGACTCTATTGCAACAAGTAGATGTAGGTGTGTATGAGTATATATGAATAGATATACATATATATCTATATATATATATATATATATATATATATATATATATGTATATATATATATATATATATATATGTATATATACATACACATCCATTTGTCTACATATACATATATATGTAGGCACATATATGTTTCACCTTTCATAGTGAGAATATCAATTATACAAAGGATGTAAGGTAATGCAATAAAATTGCACAGTCTTGGGATAAATGCATTGAAGGTGTTCACAGCCCAGGTAGCTTTAGCAGGCCTTATTGACTTCAACATTGCAAACTGAACAAACCACCCACAGTGTTTAACTCATTCACTCCGGAGCAGCTCAGGAAAAGCTGCCTCCTTAATTCCACCATAGGAACAACAGTGCAGCCTGAGCTCATTTTCAGAAAATCCATTTGTAATACCATACAGAAAACAAATGTTCATAACTCTTTAACTATAAGAGCTAGACTAAAAATGTAAATGCAAAAGTTGTTCAGCAAACACTGACCTTTCCAACAGTGTAAATGTTGGTAGTGCATATCAAAGTCAGTATTAAATATTTGGCAAGAAAGGCTGATATTGTGCATACTTTTTACCTTTTTGGAAAAGCAAAGCACAATATCTTGGTCAATGTACCATGCAAACCCATACAATTTGAATTTAATTTGTTAATATGAATGTCACCTTTAAAATGATACCTTAACCATTACGGTGGGATGCTCCTTTCTTGAGATATTCACATAAATATGATTAATATATTATTTCTCATAATTGATAAATAAACAAAGCATAATATCTCATCACCTGTAACAGACAGAGCCTACATATCAGTGTAGATGTTGTGCATCTGAATGTCAGCTTCAAAATGATGCATCATTTGTGTGATCACCATGTTCCCTTGCAAAGATATGGGCATAATAATGAGAAGTATTGTAAATGTATAATTTTCATAATCGTGCAAGACTAAACAAACTGTGATATCTTTACATGTGTATAGTGCACAGACACAGTTCTTTTACCATGTTGTAAGGAGTAACACTGTCTTCAAAATGAGGTATTACTTGGCACACTGACATGCTCCCATGCAAAGTTATTTACCAAAATATGAAAAAAATAATAGTTTCCATAACCTAATTCCAAACAAACTTTGATATCTGCACGTGTCCAACATACAGGCACAATTATTTTATCATGTTGGAACCAGCAATACTGTCTTCAAAATAAGGTATTAATTGGCACATTCAGATGCTCCCTTACAAATATATCTACCAAAATGTGAAAAAAATTAATAATTTCCATAACCTAACTCCGAAACAAACTTTGATATCAGCACATGAGTACAACATACAGGCACCATTCTTTTGCCATGTTAGAACTATCAATACTGTTTTCAAAATGAGGTATTACTTAGCATATTCAGACACTCCCTTGCAAATGTATTTACCAAAATATGAAAAAAAAAATCATAATTTCCATAACCTAAGTCCAAAACAAACTTTGATATCTGCACATGTCCCACATACAGGCATAATTCTTGTACCATGTTGGAACCAACAATGCTGTCTTCAAAACGCTCCCTTGCAAAGTTATTTACCAAAATATGAAAAAATCATAAATTTCCATAACCTAAGTCCTAACAAAACTGATCTATGTACATGTGTACAGCATTCAGAAGCAGTTGTTTTACCATGTAGACACATGATTGTGAATATACACATTATTGGTGTAGCCAACATACTGCTAAATGGGTACATGTAAAAAAGAAAAAGCAATGTAAGGACCGCCACTCCACTAATGAACCCTGGACAGGCATGGGACTTCAGTGGCAGGCAAGGCCATCTGATCTGCCCGATAGCTGTGCTGGCTACCCACTCAGACAGCTGATACAACTGCAGTCTCATGACCTCCTTCAGTGTCAGCAATCTGCCTTACCTTTGCCTTTTCTCTTTACATGTGCCCATTCAGCACTGGTCCCAAGGGATCAAGTTCTGTATTACTAAGCCCTTTCTGTCATCTAAACTCTACACATGCCTGATAAAAGCAGAATAAAAAAAGAAGTATTGCAGGATGGTTACTGGCATATTAAATTATACGTGCTAGCACTCTCCTGAAACAGTTGTTCTTTCTCAGCATCTTCACCAGCTCCTTACCACAATTATTTGCCAAACTCATACAAATATATTTTACACACCACATTTCATAATATAGTTTTACTTACCATACTGGTCCCTACTTGTTCATGGCTGTTTTCCATTCTTCTCACAAGCTGCATATTACCAATCCTGCATAGCTCTCCTCACGACATTGTGGAGGTCAGTCAAGAACAAGGCAATGCCCTCCTCAGTTAAGTGAATGCCATCCCTTCTGAACAGGTGAACATTTTCTGTGGTGATGCTGCCATGACAGATTGTAGATCCACCAATCCTGTGCATCAAGCCATGCATGAACCCATTCTGTAAACATCTGGCCTTGTGCGATGCCCATTGACTGTTTGCTGTTTTTCACATCTGTCAAGGAATTATGTCAGACCACACAAAATGACAACGTGGCCACCACGACTGCAGGTGTTCAAAAATTGCTCTGATTTGAAATCGTAGCCTTCCGAGTGGTTGACTGATGACATCATTCCCTCCAATGTGCAGCACAAGGATGTCGGTCTCAGGGTAGATGGAACACTTCTCTTCCAACAACTGCAGTACTTCGCTCCAATGCATACCTCTTCTTGCAATCCAGTATACCTTCACACTGGATATGGGGAAGCTCAAGTTGTACTGGTTTTCAGTTATGGAGGCATGGCTGGCAGCCCAGTGAATGTAGGAATGGCCACATACCCACACTCTCACTTGTTCTCCTGCTAGTGAAGCCATATCAGTGTCAGAAGATATACGAGCCTGCACAGGAAAGAAATTGCAAACAGATTACTACTGATGTTTGACAGATCTATTGGAAGAGTACATATATATGTATATCATAATGCATTACCTGGTTAGACCATCCAGATCTTCACTCCTATCCACAGGGGCATTATTCTTTTCATAAGGTACATAAGTGGTGATGACGCTGCAGAGGTACATACCAACCAGCCCTGAAAACACCAAAAGGGTGCACAGAAAGGACACATGTAAAGAGAAAAAGCAGGGTAAGGACCACCACTCCATTAATATGCCGAGGACAGGCATGGGGCTTCAGCTGGTGGGCATCTGAAGTAACCCATACCTGTGCTGGCTGCCCACTCAGACTGCTGATAGCAGCAGTGGCTCCCGATTGCATGCAATGCCAGCACTCTGCCTTTCCCATGTACATGTGTCCTTTCAGCAATGGCCATAAGGACTCAAAGGGGGGAGCTAATGTAAAGCCTCTTGCCGTGACCTACATGCATTTGCTACACCAGAAGGGAGGGAGACTGTGCGGAGAGCTAAACCAAGACAATATGTGAAAAGACTAAGAGTGTCTCAGGCTTTCTCTTTTTGCATGTGTGTCCTTTCTGGGAGGGAAACATAGCATCACAGTGGCAGGCCTGAGGCCATGCTTACCTAGGACAGCAGCACTATGGGACTGAGCTGAAGAGTGTCCAAGTTCCGAACTGCAATCCAGGTCAATCACAAGATCTATGGATGTCTGGGTATCCCCCCTGTGATGCACCCACCAACACAAGAGCAGTTGGCACAGATCTCTGAATAGGAACCTTCCTGGCCTTGGTGCATAAGAGCTTGGCTGGTAACTGACAAGGGGGCACAGAAAGGGCACATGTAAATCCCCTCTAAATGAACTACAGACAATGTATGCACAGAAAGTGCACATGTAAATCCCCTCTAAAGGAACTAAAGACAATGTATGCAGCAGATGCATCACCCTATCTCCCAAGAGAGGCCACTGAAATTCATGTGTATATGCATATATGTGCAAGTACATTATGTACATACATATATATCGATATACACACATATATGCACAGCCATTATATATATATATATATATATATATATATATATATATATATATATATATATATATATATATATATATAAACATCAGGGGGGTTTGGAGGATAGCTAGTTGATGAAGAATGAGGGGGTGGCTTGGCTTGCAATGGCTACAAGCAGAGGAAAAACACAATCTGGCTTGTGCATTCATCAAAGTGATAACGACTTCTACTTATGTTAAATTCAATTACAGCAGCTGAGGCTTTTACCAGAAAAGTGATAATGACTCACTGCTATATTGTAACTACACTTATTGCTAATGTGATAATGACCTTCCTTTTAGTACCGCAAAGTTATGCATGCTCAGACAAAGGTGATAGTTGCTGCACATAACATGTTGACTAGGCATTCATTATATTACCTTGTGCAGCTGTTGTGTAACACAGACTCATTATCAGTATGGAGAACACCTGAGTAATTCAGTAAAATAGTATAACACTTACATATTTCTGAGCCCTTCCTCCCACCTAAATTCCACACATAGATTAGTACTGGGCTAACTGTCCTCAGGGACCATTTTAAGCCTAGCCAATTACCCCATGTGAGAATCAAATCCTGCACCTTGTGTTTCTAAGGTAAGCTCCTTAACCATTACGCTGACCTCCCACCCCAAACTCAGGGCTTGTCCGGGATGACATGACTGACAAAGGCAAGAAAAATGCACAACAAAAAATGTAGTAGCTCCATGCTGGCAGTAGTCAACACTCACTCATGCAAGTACTAATCACAAATAGAATAATACAAGCAGAAGTGATTTCTTGTCTGCTTATTTTACATTATACTTTTAATTAGTCAATGGTGTATCTGATGTCTTATATGCTGGCATATTACACTATAATTACATATATGTGCTGTGTTCTAAGTAATGTAACCATATGTAAATTTCAGTTTGCATTGTGTATGCACAAGCAGCAAAATGGCACAATAAACTATTTTGCCCAGCAGTTACTTCTGCAGTCAGACCATGTATGCACAAGCACTTCCCTGATACGCAATGAATTATTTCCCCAAGCAACATCCTCATTACTATGTCCAGGTATACATGCACCTAAATGAAATGCTCCCCCCAAACAACCCTTCAGTAACATTTCCTAGTACGTGCAACCACCAGCATGAACACTTCACCCAAGCAACCCCTTCAGTAGAATGTTGAGGTATGCACAATCACCAAACGCTTACCCAAACAAAACGTGTGTAACATTTCCTAGTATGTACAACCACCAAAATGAAGCAATAAATAAAAATGGCAATTAAAATGACAGTTGCCCGAATTACAAGATGTGCTGAAGGACAAGAACCTGTTTTATGGGATCATGATACAGTGAAAAATCAGGAAATTTGCCCTTTCCTCACTGTAGTGTGATCTCAGAGTTAGAATAGGGTCTATATTAAATCACCGAACGCTTAAAAAGCGAGCGGTGTTTATTCGACCCCTATGTAAGCGAAAGCCAGACTCTTTTTGAAGGGAATCATATGAGTTGTCAAGGGTAGATAATGGGGATAGGATCTAAAGGGCTGAGGTCACTGCAGCTACAGATGTGTGTGGTACAGAGCTGTTTGTCTTGCCATTAATTATAAAGCATCATCCTTTCTGCCTATCAGTAGCAATCCTGAATGGAAGGAGTCTGGATGTTTTTAGACATGCTAGTGTGGGGTGCACAGTTCCATCGGTACAATTATAAGAATTAAACTCTATCCAATTCTTTCTACCTAGTAGGCCAAATTAACTATTACTGTATAATACACTGCCAAATTGATTACATTTAACCTAAAACCGCAATCTTCACATATTTTACTGCCGAAACTTAAAACATATTCTAGCCATAAATTATTGTAGTTGTAACTAAAACTTCTCATTTATCTCTTCCAGCTAATGGAAAAAAAACTCAGTTTCAACAAATTCATATTGCTTAACTGCTGTAATTACAGTTTTTAACAGAAACCAACACATTTATACATAACAGCAGACCAATTCTCCACACATCGGCTCTCACCATCCTACTAGTTAGTGCAGTCTAGTTTATAAAATACATCCATTCCTTCACCTTACCCCCAACTACTAGTTCCATAAAAATGATCATGCTGCATTCTCCAGTTTAAATGTAGTTATGGTGGCAGAAACTCGTAAATAATGCCATCTACATGAATAGCAAGCAACCAATAGCTAGGTTAGCCTTCTTCTCACAACAGAAACTCAAGCATAAAACAATGCTATCCTGTCTTCACTACAGAATACTACTATTGTGCAACTCTGGCAATATGTAACCATACTATAGTCTAAGAATCCGGGGCCTCTCCTCATTGTATACTCAGTAGAACCACATGATATCAGCATGTTGGGAAAGGTTAGAGATTTAGGGACTGTTGACCATGGGCCATCTTCTAAATACATGAGGGCTCCTGGTGCTGTGTCTCTATGGTATTCCTTGTTCTCTAGGTCTTACAAGTGTGCACAATATTTTATTCTAATTGGTTAATTTCATGAAGGTAATGTTGTTTTCGAGACCTTGCCTAAAAACGCACTGTTTTGGATGCAACAGCCTTTGCAGTAGCTGAAAGCCTAGAGGTATCAGGTACAAACCATCTCTGGCAAAGTAGTGAGGTTTGTTGACCATGGCTTCCCAGGTTGATGGGAACCTGATCCCCTTTGAATGACACCAAAAACTGAGCCAATTACTGAAATCAATCATTTTTTGTTTATACTGTGGCATCATTCTAGGAAAGGGTAGTATGCTGCTCAAGGCTAGGGACATACCTGCCTGGGACACATAGTGTGAGAGATCAACCATGTCTCTCTTCATATAGACCAGTGAGATACATCTCAAATCATTCACACCAACATGAACTATGACAGTCATAAGGTACTTGTTGCTGAGAGATCAGAGTGCGTGAGTGGTCTGATGAATCCTGGCACGGGACAGGCAGCTGACCATGACTTTCTCCTTGTCCAACCTGGTGAGTTAGACATCCATGTGTCTCACTATTGAGTCCACAATGACATGAAAATTTGTTTTTTGAGTGTTACTAATCCACGTTTTTTTTTGGATGGCACAGTGGTGCAGTGGTAGTGTTGTCACCTCACAGCAAGAGGTTCTCCAGTTCAACTCTTGGCTGGGGTGCCTTTTGTGTGGAGTCTGCATGTCCTCCCTGCGTTTGTGTGGGTTTGCTCTGGTTTCCTCCCACGCTACAAAGACATGCATCTGGAGCCTTTCTCCCCAGGCCTCCGCTGAAAATTCACTTCATTCCAAGTTGGACTTTCCCTGTTAACAAATGTAAAATAGAATAAAATAAATAAATGTGTACATCCACTTTCTACCACCCTATTATTCTAACATAATAAAATTTGCTTCACCCATGTCCTTTTTCTTCTCCATACTCATTGCCTTCATCTAATCTACTTGGTTCATAATTCTTCAACTGAGAACTTGTTGAATTCATCTGTACTTGCACATATTTGACACATACTGTATTCACTATGGTAACACCATTAACTTCTATCATATACTACACTGCCTGTGAATTTATTTACTTTTTTTATTATACTTGAAATTGTATGAGTATCTACATCTACATTTGTGTGAGAAATTTTAAGGAGCTTAAGGAGTTAACAAATTAAAAATTTAGTAAATAAAATAGGTTATCTGTAAAATAAAATATTAAATTCTCCCACACTGATGCACACTCAGCGCACACACACAACATACACAATGCACACACGTATACATTTTCTCTATCCTTTTCTGTCACTATTTGCCTCTGTGTCTCTTTCACTGTCATTATAAATGCCCATGCAAATAATGGTGAATTTACTTACACACACACACACACACACACACACACACACACACACACACACACACACACACACACACACTTTAATCATCAACATCTTATTTCAGCTGTTCCTGTTAGGGGTCGCCACAGCAGATCACCTGTTTCCATTTCTTCCTGTCCTCTGCATCTTGCTCTGTCACACCAACCACCTGCATGTCCTCTCTCACCACATCCATTATCTTAGACCTTCCTCTTTTCCTGTTACCTGGTAGCTTCATCCTTAGCATCTTTTTCCCAATATATACTTAGCATCCCTCCTCAGCACATGTCCAAACCATCATGATCTTGCCTCTCTGGCTTTGTCTCCAAACCTTCCAACCTGGGCTGACCCTCTAATATACTTATTCCTAATCCTGTCCACCCTTGTCACACCCAGTGCAAATCTTAACATCTTTAATTCTGCCACATCCAGCTCAAACTCCTGCCTTTTTGTCAATGCCACTGTCTCCAACCCATATAACATAGCTGGTCTCACTACCCTCTTGTAGACCTTCCCTTTCACTCTTACAGGTACTTGTCTGTCACAAATCACTCCTGACACTCTTCTCCACCCACTCCATCCTGCCTGTACTCTCTTCTTCACCTCTCTTCCACACTCACCATTACTCTGAACTACTGACCCCAAGTATTTAAACTCATCCACCTTCGCCACCTCTATTCCTTGCATCCTCACCATTCCTCTATCCTCCGTCTCATTCACACACATATTCTGTCTTAGCCCTGCTGATCTTCATTCCTCTTCTCTCTAGAGCATATCTACACCTCTACAGGGTCTCTTCAACCTGCTCCCTACACTCATTACAGATCACAATGTCATCTGCAAACATCATAGTCCACGGGGACTCCTGTCTGATCTCGTCTGTCAACCTGTCCATCACCATTGCAAATAAAAAGGGCTCAGAGCTGATCCTTGATGTAACCCACCTCCACCTTAAATGCATCCGTCACTCCCACTGCAGACCTCACTGCTGTCACACTACCCTTGTACATATCCCGTACCACTCTTACATACTTTTCTGACACTCCTGACTTCCTCATACAATACCACAACTCCTCTCTAGGCACCCTGTCATATGCTTTCTCTAAGTCTACAAAAACATAATGCAACTCCTTCCGACATTCTCTGTACTTCTCCATCAGCACTCTCAAAGCAAAGATTCCATCTGTAGTGCCCTTTCCTGGCACGAAACCATACTGCTGATCACTAATCATCACGTCCCTTCTTAACCTTGCTTCCACTACTCTGTCCCATAACTTCATGCTGTGACTGATCAGTTTAATCCCTCTGTAGTTACTACAGCTCTGCACATCACCCTTATTCTTAAAAATCGGTACCAAAACACTTTTTCTCCATTCCTCAGGCATCCTCTCACTTCCCAAGATTTCATTAAACAATCTAGTTAAAAACTCCACTGCCATTTCACCTAAACACCTCCATGCTTCCACAGGTATGTCATCTGGACCAACAGCCTTTCCATTCTTCATTCTCTTCATAGCTGTCCTTACTTCCTCCTTGCTAATCCACTGCACTTCATGATTCACTATCCCTACATCATCCAACCTTCTCTCTCTCTCATTCTCTTCATTCATCAACCCCTCAAAGTACTCTTTCCCATCTCCTCAACACACTCTCCTCGCTTCTGAGTATGTTTCTCTCATTATCCTTTATCACCTTTACCTGCTGCACATCTTTCCTAGCTTGGTCCCTCTGTCTAGCCAATTGGTACAGGTCCTTTTCTCCCTCCTTAGTGTCCAACCTTTCATACAACTCTTCATATGCCTCATCCTTAGCCTTCGCCACTTCTCTCTTTGCCATGCACCTCATCTCCTTATACTCCTGTCTACTTTCTTCATCTCTCCGACAATCCCACTTCTTCTTTGCCAACCTCTTTCTCTGTATACTCTCCTGTACTTCCTCATTCCACCACCATGTCTCCTTGTCGTCCTTCCTCTGTCCAGATGTGATACCAAGCACCTTTCTAGCCATCTCCCTTACTAGCTCTGCTGTAGTTACCCAGCTATTTGGTAACTCTTCACTGCCACCCAGTGCCTGCCTTATCTCATCCCTAAACTCCACCTCACAATTATCCTTTTTCAATTTCCACCACTTGATCCTTGGTGCTGCCCTCACACTCCTCCTCCTCTTCTTGATAACCAACATCATCCTACAAGCCACTATCCTATGCTGCCTAACTACACTTTCTCTGGTCACCACTTTACAGTCTACAATTTCCTTCAAACTGGCCCTCCTACATCAGATATAATCCACCTGTGTGCATCTTCCTCCACTCTTGTATGTCACCCTATGCTCCTCCCTCTTGCAAAAATATGTATTCACCACAGCCATGTCCATCCTTTTCGCAAAATCCACTACCATCTGACCTTCTGCATTCCTTTGTTTAACACCATACCTACCCATCACTTCCTCATCCCCTCTGTTCCCTTCACCAACATACACACACACACTTTAATACTGAATCATAATCAGACAGCAGACTATAATTTCAAAAATATCAGCAATACCTTATGTCAAGCGAAAAATTATGGGGATGCTGGTTACTGGTTCAACTATTTCAGGTTTTGTGAATGCTGAACATTAGTGTCTCTTGGCAACTGTTTCTAATGGCCCAGTACTTTCAGCAAACAGAGTATGCAACTACAGACATACTACTTGAAGAATTAGGTCGAAGTGACTTTTGCTTCAGATTCACTTATCTGCCAGATGGCCACACACACATTTCTGATCAAATTCTATACAGACCATGAGCTAATACATCTCAACATCAGGGCAAATCATGAAATAACCAGGAACACTTAAAAATAGTATAATCGCGACATTGACATAAAAGAATGTGAATGAACATACATTTCTTAAATAAAAAAGTACATTACTCCAATTATTTATTAAGATTTTTATTTTCTCCAAATCACCAGTTCTAGGTGGGATTATGAGGGCCAGAGCTAAAGAACGAATTAAAATCAGGGACGGTTGACAGGTATGCTACCATCTGCAAAACTCATAATAAAAAATGCATAAGAACAGGTTTAAAAATCTCTTTCTGATTGAAGGCATTTGCTCACATCACTATTTTGATATATGACATTGATAGTTGAGTTAAAGGATAAAGAATTTCCCTGATAATGTAAATGCTACATATAACGGAATCTTTGAGCGACGTATCCAACAGCCATTGGTCACTTTAGCAATTGTAAAGCAATCTGACACGGACACTACATAAGAAATAGAAATGCACATCACAACACACACACGTTACATCCAATCAATAGACTTATAATAAGTCCAACACATGTCAAATAAATGTTAGAAATATTCCATTTCAGGACAACAGAAACTTGCATTCTACAAGAATCCAACATCTACTCCTTATGCGTGCTTCTAGACATGATCCCATTATTATTTTAAGCTAAACTGTCAGCTTGATTATAACAAACCTTACCAGCATTTGTAGTCTACCTCACATTATGTTACTTACAGCATGACTTTTGAAACATTAATATTCAAGACACTCCAACCCTTGAATGCACTAGTGAGAAAGCATCCAAAAGTGAGAGCTGCCATAACACTCGACGAGAAGGCAGAGAACTTGCCCGTGACATCACCATGTTCCTTGTGACAATATTTTGACATGTTAGCTTAATTATAAATAAAAAACAAATAAACTACCACCAAGTAGGAAACAAGAAACTGTATATTATACCATGACCCCCCATTAATATTCCAAAACGTGCACGCTGATTGGCCAGCTTGCACGTTGTAAATCAACTTATACTAATGGAAAAAGGTCCGGTCGCCTGGACTTTTTCCATTAGTGTAAGTCTCTTTTAAAACACTGTCTCACTATGTTAAAAGAGTTTAACATAGAGACACAGTTTAAAAAAAGCAATGGAGATCTCCGTTGCTTTTTTTAAAGCTGTCTCGCTATGTTAAACTCCTTTAACATAGCGACACAGTGTGTAAAAAGCAACGGAGAGAGCAAGATCTCCGTTGCTTTTTACTGTTTCGCTATGTTAAATGGGTTTAACATAGTGGAACAGTAAAAAGCAACGGAGATCTTGCTTTCTCCGTTGCTTTTGGACACAGCTCTGATGTACTGCGTAGGCATGCGCAGTACATCAGAACTGCCGCGGATACCAGACAGCTGCGGAAGGGCAGCAAACAGGCATTATACAATGCCATTATTTAAGAAAAGTAATTATTTCTTTTCTTAAATAATGTCATAGTGTAATAGCAATAACCCACTTCTGGGTGTGGGTAATGCGGGATTTACCCATGGTTGTCTTTGTTTGGTCCCTCGGGCTTCACCCTCGGGACCAAACCACACCAACCGTGGGTGAATCCCGCATTACCCACACCCAGGCGTGGGTTATTGCTATAATATTATCGAGTGTAAGTACAGTGCTAAAATGTTGAATACAACTTTAACATAAAGAAAAAAAACTCAGTACCAGTAGCATAATTACTGTTCATTCGTTGGCAAACAATCAAAGAAAAGAAGAATAACAGTGAGACATTGATTTTATACAAGGCAGTAAATTAATTCTGTTTATCACTGAATTCACTATTTATGTAATCACGATACAGAGTTAGCTTAGTGGCCAGAAGAACAACACTGCCGTTTTAACTGCATTGAAGCAGTGCTACAGTAATGCTTTGCAAAATATTTCCTGACTGCAGGGAGAAACCATGCTGAACAAAGAAATATCCTATGTAAAAAAGTAAGATTCTTAAAAAAAAAAAAAGACAAAGGACAGCAGAGGTACCGGCACTTATCAGGCAAAAAAAGCTACTGATCTTTAGAAAAAAGCTAGTCTGCATAAAGCCGCAGATGGGTAAGCAGGCTTACAGTAGAGTAATTGGAGTCTTCATTTATCAGCATAGGGGTAACCTTTGTGATGAGAAGCATGTTTCTGCTTACTTGTAAAACGCCTGTGCTGTCAGAGCAAAACAAAATAACATAATTTTGGGGATTGAGGTGTGACGCAAGTGGTGGCTTGGATTGCAGAAATCCGATTGGTTGCCACCACTTGCTTAGTCAACAACTTCAGAAGAAGATTTTCTAATAAAAGTTTAATGCAAACGTAATGTAAAAACATGCTGAATCGTAAATGAATAAGAAAAATTACAAGTTCAGTTATGATTTCAGTGCGTTTTCAGCTACAAACCTGCAATGGAGTTTATCACGCTTGTGGAAGGCACTCGGGGGTAACAGCTTGCATTTAGTATCTTCTCATGGCGCGCTTGGTGTTAAGCACAGAGGTGCCATGAGAAGGTACTCGGGGTTAATGAGTTAACCACCACATGTCATATACCAGCACTGTATGCTGTCTTGTTTGTCACACATTAAAACCTACATACAAGTATGCGCATGCTAACCTTCACCAGCATATATATCTCCCCCCTTCGCAAACAGTTGCAATATGTCTCCTGCTCTATGCTCATATACAGATGTGAATATATATGACACATATATATTTCTCCATATGTGTGTGACATACACACACATGGTCCACACTGTTGTAAGTCCCTGGACCTCATAGCTGAACTGTTGGGCCTTGCTGCAACACAAATAGGTGTCACATATGAACACAGGCTAACATTACGAGGAGTATATATGGCAACAGATGCTAGATAAGCATACTACACTGCTACAGCAGTTGCCAATGCTAAGCTACACTTTAATATGACTATCATGCATGTGCTGTTCTGTCACACCCCATGATTATATAATGTCAGCGCTAATCCCCCCAACAGCCAATGGCCACACTACTGTACAGAACACAGATAACATGGATCAGATCTTTGACATTTAATACTGAGCTACACATTTCACAGGTATGCCCCACTTCCCACAGGTACACACAGTATTGTCCATAGCAGTAGTTAAGCAGAACATCTGTGCATAAAGAAGTACTGCTGCCACATATGAATGTTTCACATTATGTAGACTATTCTTCAATAACATCTACTACATGCCAGTAAATACATATGTGTGACATACCTTTCCTTTGTATAATTTGGTAATATTTATTTTTCCTTTTCTCTGTCTCTCTCTCTCTCTCTCTCTGTCAGTCTCTGCAATAGAGTGATTGAGTTTGTTGGCAGAGATTGCAGCCTGCTTTTGTAGGAATTTGCACATGAGCATGTGATGGCCTCTGCACCAGTTAGTGGCCACCATTTGCTAATTGCATGCAGCCTGCTGTGTAGTAATTGCAGTAATCACTGTCATAGCAACCCAGTACTATAAATTGCTGACACATGTAGGCATGGCCCTTTCAACTTTCCAAGATGGAGATCATCCTTGTTTGGTGTGGACATCATTGTTTAAGACAGAAGGTTGGTATAGTTCTTATATCAGAAGCCAGAGGTGTAGCCAGAGATTTACATTTTGTACTCAGACCTAACGTTGCTGCTTCCAGTACCCACTTGTCAGTGTAGAAATGTACTCACCCCTCAAAATGCTACCCCAAGATACATGGAAAGACGTACTTTCCTTTCAACTGTTACAATTAACTACCATACAAAGCTAGTTATTGAGATGTATTCCTTTGGCAGAAGAATTGTTTGTGAACTGCTATACTCTGAATATTCATTTACTCAGTTCTAAACAGTTTGTGCTTTTTTAGTGTTGACATTAGCACAAGCTGCTCAGAAAAACTGGACACATTTCTGTACTGTGAGTATGCTTACCTACATCCTTGGTAGACCCTGCACACACAGGTATATTCTACATTTGGGTATGGTTGCAGAAGTACAGAGAGTGTAAGTAGTATTGTGTGGATTTTATCATGCTGGACTTACAGGGCTGCTGTGTACATGTTAGTTTATCAAGGCAAGTAGTCTGTCTGCATAACTCCCAACTGTGGACCTATCCACATGATAGCCAGAGAATAGCTTGTTATTTTTTGTCTGTACACCACACAGGTCTTTTCAGCAATAAAGTAATGGCATTCTTACAGTTGGTTGCTACCAGTACATGGCTACACCCATTTGTATTTCAGTGTTGTATTCCTACATAAGGGTATGCTTCCAAAACTCCTTCTAAAGCTATTTGCACAGTGTGTAACAGCAGAAAGGTTAATATGCCTCTGTGTTTCTGCCTCTGCCAGACCTCTCAACCAATCAGGTACATATTTGAACAGACTCAGGGAAAAGTCAAGAAAAAGTCAGGGACAATCAGGGACACCTTTAAAATATTAGTGCCATTAAGTTGAAACATTGAGAGAATCAGAGAATATGAATTAATACACCTTTTTTTAAGTAAAAGAAGTGTCTAACTCTTAATTATTGTCATTATTCATTGTGGGGGTTGTAAATTGATGGTGTATCATTATTTCCTGCTAGAATGGTTGCTTCTCTTATCACAGTCATGTAATGTAATCCCACAACAACTGTTGGTCAACATCCACAGAACAAGTTGTGTGGTATGGTATTCCTAATTTTCCTTTACATTCACTCATTCTGATGCAAGATATAATTATTTAAGCACCAACTTGATGTATATCTACCATGACTTAGTGGTACTTCATGTTGTGTAGTGTGTGCAAGGTCTGGGGTTCGAGATTTACAGAGGTGTTTTATTTTGCTCCTGAGCAGAACAAGGGCCCTCACACACAGAGTGACTAAGGCATTTTTAAGCAGTTGTAAGTGGGTTTGTGCGGGTTTGTGCATTGCTGCGCATTGCTAAGCCAAGCGCAAACAAGTGGAAACCTACGCAAACCCGCTCACTACTGCTTAATAGTACTTACTCCCGCTCATCCACGCTAATTTCTTTGAAAGAAAAGAAAAATGGGGAGATAGGAACGTGGTGAAAAAGGGGCACAAAGAGGGAAAGACAGTATGGAAAATAGCTTGGGATGTGCAGGATGGGTGTAGGGAAGGTCCATAGCTTCCCATTTCTTCAACAGCAACAGCTGTGCATATGCAATAAATTTGGAGGTAGATATGAACCCTTCAAACCCTGAGAGAGGGGTGAGGACAACAAAGTATGTTGTAATGCCAATTAAATAACATTTCATGTGCCCAGTGGACATGTGTGCAAAATGGGCAGCTATGTATGGGGCGTAATATTTTTTTGGGGAGCAGATTGTCCTTTTTTATTTTTTTTTCAGGTGAGAGTGGAATGTGGGGTGGGAAATTAGGTATATTTGGGGAGGTAGGTTGGGGAGGTAAACAGACAAGACAAACAAGATGCATACAGGGGTGGTATATGACACATGTGGTTGGTGAACACTTTTGATGGGGAGGGATGTTTGGAAATTGCAAGCCCATGAGCCCCCAGATGGAAACAGTGGAACTGAGGTCCCCACCCATGGGCAGTCACCACTGCACCTTCACGGCCCGAGGGTGGCTGTGCTGAGTGCTGTGTAGGAGGGGCAGGGTGACCCAGAAGTTGCACCACTTGGGCCTCGAGCTGGCATAGAGGTTTGCAACAGAACGTTCAATCTCTCTACGCACCACAGCCTGGACAATTCAAAGGGTGATAGGTTCCCCTCCACCCACGCTTGCATGGGAGGGGCCAAGCCCCATCCCCTGCAGTGCTTCCACCCGAAGGTGGCACAGGGCCATTGGAGGAGGAGGTCCCTGGCTGGGCACCAGATCTGCTGGTGCCAGGTACCATGGCTAGCTGAGGTGGGACAGGTAGACAGGTGGGTCCGCTGGGACCGGGCTTCCCATACGAACTATGTTTTGGAGAGTTTAATAAAGATATGGGTTAGTAACAGTCAACAGCATTCCCAATTAGTTATAACAGCATGCAGAAATATTCTCATTAAACCAACACACCAGAATTTCAACAGTTGAAAAGCAAGCATAACACATGCATATATAGAATATTAGTGGACATTACAACAGCATGCAGGTTGAATTGATAGCAACAGGCCACCAATATTGTGGTATTTTAACAGGGCACATGCATAGAAATAAATTCAAATATTTATAAACCAATGGGACATATGTCCCAACAAATGATTTGAGATTAGACATACCGACTGAGGTGTGGAATTGCATTTTTTATGCACATACAGTAGGGTGGGAAAAAAATAGTTCAATTAACAACTTATATATCCTTCTAGTTTTCACTACATTCCTATTAACTGCAGTCATATGTCCCTTACATGTATTATTACACTACCCAATGTCCTTATATTGTGCAATTGGATTTTGCTAGATCATTATATACATGAGCTGTATCTTACATGCAAACTGTCCAAGATGCAGATGTTACTGCAACATATTTTGAGAGTTGCTCACACACATTACTGCTAAGATGGTACACTGACAGATCTACTTTCATATAATTATCTAGATATGTTCAGGTGAAAGTATCAGTTATATGTTAATAGCTCCCTACATTTGTGGCAGCATACTGACATTTCTGGGGAACACAATACCAAGCTACTCATGTGCCAGATTAACCTGTACATGCTGGCCAGGAACCATCAGTTGAGGGCTGTACATATGCATACAAGCTACTGGCACTCCCTTCATCCACGTTATATGGGCCTACCCAAGTGTAGGTTGACACTGCTTAATACAACACTGCTATTTGTAGAATGCAACAGTACAACAACATATCAAAGAAAATGCCACAGACACACTCCATAAATCATACATTTATTAAAGGATTATTACACCTTTATTTATTGGGTTAAAAGACTTTTTGAAGGCTCTCTTATTTTATATAACAGTACATGCAGAATAATTACTAACCTGCCTCATGACGCAGCCTTTGCAGCCTATCTTCATGGGCTTGCTGGTTCATAGCCCAGACACCTGGAGCTGTGAAGTAAATGCAGTGATATTGTGACATACCTATCCATAGTATAGACAAGCATAGCAATTCTTAACTATTTAATACAATGGCTACTTACTCAGTACTGGGGCATTAGATATCATAAAGGATTTCTGGATCCACTGGTCCAGTTGATACTCCCTACGTCACTTCAGGTCAGACTAATGGTGCCTGACCTGCTCACCAGTCCAAGGAACACCAGTGGCACTGGTGAGATCACAGGCAAGACTGTTCCAGGCCTCCGTTTTATATTGAGTACCCTGGTACTGGCCCCGCAGGAGTCTTTCCTCATGATTGTGGACAAGGAGCCAAACCATTACTTTGGACTCCTGGATGCCCCAGCGTTGCACTCTAAATCAAGTGCCTTCTCCAACACCAGCCATGCTGACTGCAGAAGGAAGCTATAACCAGTTATAGCAAGTATTCCCACCTGTGGAGCTTAAATATGCACTAAATCAAACACAGGTGATACTGTATCAGGATATAAAACTCTATAGAGAACAAACACTTGACACACCAAATACTTTAATGCAAAGCTTTTGGGTCTACACCCTTCATCAGTACATAAAAAAATCATTATTTTCAAACTTTAAATAGGAGAAATAATTAATCACATGATACAGCCAGCCTAGTTACCTATCTATCAATTAAAATTTAAAAAGACAGACAATAAAATACGGTATAAAACTTCCATACACATAACCTAAAATCCAATATGCTCAAAATTACAAGTAACATTAATAGATGCATATAATTTAATACATTTAATCATAAAATAAAAATAATAACACATGCAGCGCATATGTAAATATAACATCCTTCCATAATTAATACATTTTTGGATGTACATCTTTATAGGAATGGGGATAAGTTAGAATCCACTATATATAAAAAAGAAGTGGATGCTTCTAGATATATTAATAGAGATAGTATGCATGCCCCACATACCTTTAAAGGTATACTGAAGGCCCAATTAATAAGAACAAGTAAATTGAATACTATAGATGCCAAGTTTGAGAAGCAAGCTAAGGAGATGATGCAGGAATTCCGGAGAAGTGGTTATTCTGAATATATTATTAATAAGGTTTATAAAGAGGTAGTGAATGGGAGAGGAAGTAGGTATAGGCCTGTCTTTAATGGAGGGTTAGGTAGTAATGAATTATCGAAATGTGGGGATAAAATGGTTAGATACCTTACCACATTTAACTTGAATACTGATGCTATACGCAATATAGTGGAGAAAAATTGGCCGATTTTAATGGCAATGCCATAAATTAAGTTAATTGTAGGTGACAGACCATCTTATGCATATAGAAATTCAGAGACCCTTAAACAAAAATTCTGCTATAAAGATTTTAAGCAGATAAATAAACAAACACAAAAAAGAATAGGCACAATGAAATGTTATAATTGTACTTGCTGTGATGATCTGTATGAAGGTGATCATAGTTTTATGCACCCCATTCTAAGGAGGTTTATAATATCAAAGCCTTAACTAATTGTAATGAAGTACAGGTGGTTTATTTGGCTACATGCACAGCCTGTACATCGTTCTATGCAGGTAAAACCACCAGAAAGTTAAAGGAGAGGATCATAGAACATAAATCAGAGATAAGAAGAAATATATTAACAAATGCTTTGAGTAAACATGTGGAAGAAGGTGAGAAACATAAATTTAAGTTTAGGGTTATGTGCACTGTTTTCAGGCTTGTTGGCTGTTGGTGAAGCACCCACCAAGAGAAGAAAATGCTGAGAGAAGAAAGGAGCCACTTTTGAGATTTTAAGTATTTTTCCTCTGTTTATTTGCTAAGTTTTTCTGCATAGCCGCCTATTTTGAGCATTTTCTGGCTTGTTAAACTTGATTTCTGCATTAGTAACTGTATTTAGAGCACAACCTAGAGCTGTTTACTGAATTTCCTGTTTGCACTTATTTTTAAAATCGTTTTTTCTCAAAACTTGCATTTTATCTGTCTTTGGCCTAGCACTCTTGTGTGGGGTCATTTACTGCACTGTTATAACTTGTTGATACTTGTGAACCTCTGCTATCTCTGAAAAAAACAAAAAATTAACAAAAAAAATCTTGCTTTTTCCCCACTTTTCTGAGATTTAAAAAAGTTCAGTTACAGGCTTGCTATTCTTGAACTGTTTGTCAGTTTCTTGGAGGCCATTTTTTGCTTGGGTTAAAGGGAAGTCTCTCTGTTGATCAGTGGCAGTGAAAAACATTGAGCAGCCTGCCTGCCCCTGTGGGAGTGGTTACTGACTTGAAACTGTAATTTTATTGGCCATTTTGGGTCAATTCCAAACTCATTCATCTTCCTCTCTTAAAACCTGGTTGCCTCATGATTTTGGTGTCTTTTCAGGCTTGTTGGCTGTTGGTGAAGCACCCACCAAGAGGAGAAAATGCTGAGAGAAAAAATGAGCCACTTTTGAGATTTTAACTATTTTTACTCTGTTTATTTGCTAAGTTTTTCTGCATAGCCGCCTATTTTGAGCATTTTCTGGCTTGTTAAACTTGATTTCTGCATTAGTAACTGTATTTAGAGCACAACCTAGAGCTGTTTACTGAATTTCCTGTTTGCACTTATTTTTAAAATCGTTTTTTTCTCAAAACTTGCATTTTATCTGTCTTTGGCCTAGCACTCTTGTGTGGGGTCATTTACCGCACTGTTATAACTTGCTGATACTTGTGAACCTCTGCTATCTCTGAAAAAAAACAAAAAAACAAAACAATCTTGCTTTTTCCCACTTTTCTGAGATTTAAAAAAGTTCAGTTACAGGCTTGCTGTTCTTGAACTGTTTGTAAGTTTCTTGGAGGCCATTTTTTGCTTGCGCTAAAGGGAAGTTTCTCTGTTGATCAGTGGCAGTGAAAAACATTGAGCAGCCTGTCTGCCCCTGTGGGAGTGGTTACTGACTTGAAACTGTAGTTTTATTGGCCATTTTGGGTCAGTTCCAAACTCCTTCATCTTCCTCTCTTAAAACATGGTTGCCTCATGGTTTTGGTGTCTTTTCAGGCTTGTTGGCTGTTGGTGAAGCACCCACCAAGAGGAGAAAATGCTGAGAGAAGAAAGGAGCCACTTTTGAGATTTTAACTATTTTTACTCTATTTGCTAAGTTTTTCTGCATAGCCACCTATTTTGAGCATTTTCTGGCTTGTTAAACTTGATTTATGCAGTAGTAACTGTATTTAGAGCACAACCTAGAGCTGTTTACTGAATTTCCTGTTTGCACTTATTTTTAAAATCGTTTTTTCTCAAAACTTGCATTTTATCTGTCTTTGGCCTAGCACTCTTGTGTGGGGTCATTTACTGCACTGTTATAACTTGTTGATACTTGTGAACCTCTGCTATCTCTGAAAAAAAAAATCTTGCTTTTTTCCCACTTTTCTGAGATTTAAAAAAGTTCAGTTACAGGCTTGCTGTTCTTGAACTGTTTGTAAGTTTCTTGGAGGCCAGTTTTTGCTTGGGCTAAAGGGAAGTCTCTCTGTTGATCAGTGGCAGTGAAAAACATTGAGCAGCCTGCCTGCCCCTGTGGGAGTGGTTACTGCCTTGAAACTGTAGTTTTATTGGCCATTTTGGGTCAATTCCAAACTCCTTGATCTCCCTCTCTTAAAACCCTCTTTTGCGCGGTTTTGCGTGTTTTTTGCACATAGCGCAAAATCGGGCAGCGCCGCCTAATTGGGTTTAAACCATTCCTAGCTCCACAAAATCTGCTCTTCACCTTTTCCCTTAGAACTGCTCTATCTCTCAATTTAAATACCATATTCTCATTCTAAGGCCCTTCACTGGTCCAATTAAGTAATCCTACTAGCACTATTAAACCATAAGCACTACTTACTCTTATACTCTCTACGATTACCCTGTCCTCTATTGGTCCATCTTAAATTCAGTTTCCCTATATTACTCTAGCATGTCCAAAGGTCAGTCAATGGTTTCCTCTCCAGTCCAGCTGGTGAATCTGGGAATTTTGAGGCAATGTTACAACTGTCTCATGTACATGGACAACCCTCTCCTCCTCCAAACAGGTTCAAATATATGTGAGAGATGCAACTATTTAGCCAAACTGGAGGCTGAGCTCTGTCATCTCAAAACTGGTGTAACCAGTCAGGAGGAGAAGGTAACCTCACACAACACAATTCCAGTATCACATAGTCCCACCACATCAGCAAACCAAACACATAAATACACAAAAACATACTCGGAGGTTCTAAATAAAAATCTACATAAGCAACAGAGACCTCCAAAGCAGACATCCAAGCAAACACTACCTCAAAACAAAACACGCACAACACATAGCCCATAAAGTTAGTGTGCCAAGCAGCCACAGCCCTTAAGGCTGAATAACACACTTGATACTCTTGTAATAAGTGACTCTATTGTCAGACACACTGACGTCCCGCTCACCAGGCTGAATAAAGAGAAGGTCACGGTGAGCTGCCTGTCGGGTGCTAGGATCTGCCACATAATGCAAGCACTCAGGTCACTCCAAAGCAAATACAAATATGACTCAGTCATTGTACATGCTGGTGTGAATGACCTGAGACGTACTTCCCTGGACTACATGAAAAGAGACATAGAGGAGCTCTCTGATCATGTAGCCCAGGCTGGTATGACCCTGACCTTGAGCAGCATCTTACCCTCACCTAGAATGATGCCACAGTACAAAGACAAAATGATCAATTTTAACAACTGGCTAAAATTTTGGTGTAATTCAAAGGAGATCCAGTGTCTGTCAGCCTGGGATGACATGCTCGACAAGCCATGTTGCTTCGCTAGGGACGGCTTGCACCTGTCACCACTGGGCTTTCGGATATTGGCAAAGGCTCTTGCCACCCCCATAGTGCCTTTTTTAGGCAAGGCTCAAAAGTCAAACCCACCCCCATAGACAGCACAAGGAACAAGAAACTAAGGGTAATGCTGCTTAACGCCAGAAGTCTTAACCTCAAGATGCACGCATTAGAAGCTCTCCTCAGTATGGAGAACATCGATATCTGTGCAGTGACAGAAACCTGGTTCAAGGCTCCAGAGAGCACCCCAGCACTACCAGGCTATACCTGATATCATGCTTTTCGGCCCCAAAACCAGGACCAAACCACAAAATGAGGGGGAGTTTCCATATTTATCAAGGATATCCACACCTCCAGGTTAGTGGCCTTGCACGTAGTATCGTTGACCATCCATGTGCAACAAACAGTGGGCAAGACTGCTTTTCAGTTTATAGCATCCTACAGACCATCCTCTCAAAGTCAGGAATCCCACTTGGCTTTCCTGAAAACATTGGAGAACATGAAGATCTCTCCGAACACCATTATATCGGGCGACTTCAACTACCCAAACATTGACTGGGAGCACTACTCAAGCCCCAGCACCTTAGCCCAAACGTTCCTGGAAATTATAAACTCAAATGCTATGGAACAACTAGTCACCACTCCCACAAGAGGGGACAACATACTAGACCTGATCATTACCAACATGGGGACTCTATGCTCCACACCAGAAGTATATCCCTCATTGGTAAGATCAGACCATAAATTAATTTCACTGGATGTCCACATCCCGACCCCACCCCCAGCCCAGAAAACCACAGTGAAAAACTTCTCAAAAGCGAACTTCTCACTTCTCAAAACCGAAGTGGAATCCTTCAAGGCCCCAGGGCCAGGGGAAACTATGGCCCAAACTGCAGAATCCTATATAAACGCATTCTACGGACATCTCCAGGAATGCATGGATCATGCTATCCCAAACAAAACCAAGACCCAATCATCCAAAGGCAGGCGTCCAGTCTGGTGGACCCCTGCCATAAATAAACTGTACAACAGAAGGAGAAAGCTACTACATGATAGAGCAAAATCCCTAATAGGGAAGGCATCTCTGAACAGTACTAGCAAAAAATTATGATCCCTCATAAAATCCTCCAAGGCCAGCTTCGAGAGAAAAATTGCACAGGACACCAAAGACAATCATAAGGCTTTTTTCAGTTATGTTAGGAACCTGGGATGCAACTCCCAGACTTGTTCTGAGTTGATTCTAAATGACAAAAAATACACTGAACCCACAGACATTGCCAATATCCTGGCAGACAGGTTCAGTGCAAACCTCTCCACCCCCCCTCAAAAGAGCAAGTATCTATCCCGGCAGAGGGCTGCCTCCCAAACATCTCTGATGCTCAGGTGAAGGCTGCCCTCTCCAAAGCAAAAAACACTGCTTCCATGGGAACAGATGGCATCCCAGGTTGCGTCCTACATGAACTCCAAGAGGAACTAATCCTTCAAATAAAACAGCTATACAATCTCAGCCTCACTACAGGATATGTGCCCACAGAATGGCGTACAGCAACAGTGGTCCCACTCCACAAAGGTGGAGCCTTTACAGACCCTGGAAACTATCACCCCATAAGCCTGACTAGCTTAGTCTGCAAGGCTATGGAGAGGACCATCATGGAGCTCATAAACAAAGACATTGGGGACCTACAGACACTAGATCCTACCCAGTTCGGCTTTGTCAAGGGCAGATCCTGCCTTTTGAACCTGGTTGACTTCTTCGAAACAGTCACCAAAGCCATAGATGAAGGGAAGGTAGTCCACACAACATATCTGGACCTTGCAAAGGCATTTGACACAATACCCCACTTGGGCATCATAGATAAGCTATCCAGCTTAAATATAAACCCCTATGTCACAAGATGGGTCGCAAACTGGCTCAAAGACAGAACCCAAAGAGTGAGAGTTGCTGGAGCCATGTCAGACTCGAAACCGGTCACAAGTGGCGTCCCACAGGGTTCTGTCCTGGGATCACTCTTGTTTGGTATATACTTTTCCGAGGTACAGGCAAACGTGGGAGAACTATGGCTCACCAAGTTCGCAGATGACTGCAAACTGGGTGCCATAATCGACTCTCCGGCTGACACAAACATCCTTCAAAAAGGTCTCACAGAGACAGATAACTGGTGCCAATGCCATGGTTTAAAGCTAAATGCCAAAAAATGTATAGTCATACCCTTTGGCAAAAATAATGTGCCCACAAATTACCACATAGGTGGAAACCCATTAAGTACAGAGAAAGTTATTAGGGACCTGGGGACCCAAGTTGATAGCAATCTCTCCTTTGAAAACCACATTGCCAAAGTGGTTAGAAAGACCTTCTACATAGCCCACCTCATCATGAAGGGTTTCACATCTAGATCAAGAGAGGTAATCGTGCCCCTTTATTCATCCCTCATCAGGCCCATCATAGAATACAATGCCTATTTTGGGATGTACCTTACCCGACAACTGCAGCAATTAGATAGACCCCAAAAGTATCTCATCAAGAGGATCAAGGGTCTCAAACAGATGCCATATGCTGCTCGGTTAAAAAAACTCCAGCTCTACTCAGTTGCATACCGCTTACTTCGAGGCAATCTATGCCTGACATACAAAGCTATGTCAAATCCAGAATTAATGGACATGCTCCACCTCAGTAAATCTAAATCCCTTAGAGCCACATGCTCGAGGGACTTGAACCTCAGCACAGAAATAAATAGAACTTGCTGGAGGGACAGGTTCATAACTCAGAGGCTCCCTTTGCTCTGGAATAGAATTCCAGTTCATGTGAGGCAGAGCACCTCACTGAATCTCTTCAAGAAGAATCTCAATAGGTGGATGGGGGATCATAGGTTTGTCCCAGGGATTACTCCTGTGTCACTATTAGACACAGGCACAGTAAATTAACCTTTAAAAGGGCACAGTATACTCAAATCAAGGGGTGGCGTAAGCCATACAGAATCGGGCTAGGCTTATAATTGCCCCAGGGCAGATAGCCTAGTATGAACCTATGAACCTATGGGAGTAAGGAGGGGAGACATGAATAATACATTGGAGTTGAAAGAATATGAGTGGATTGTTAGATTACAAGCAGAAGTTAAACCTGGTCTTAATAATGCTGTCAGTCTTAAGCCAGTATTGTTGAAAAGACAGAGAGAGAACATTTGATTTTATTAATTATGGAAGGATGTTATATTTATATATGCGCTGCATGTGTTATTATTTTTATTTTATGATTAAATGTATTACATTAAATGCATCTATTAATGTTACTTGTAATTTTGAGCATAGTTGGATTTTAGGTTATGTGTATGGAAGTTTTATACCGTATTTTATGTCTGTCTTTTTAAATTTTAATTGATAGATAGGTAACTAGGCTGGCTGTATCATGTGATTAATTATTTCTCCTATTTAAAGTTTGAAAAGAATGATTTTGTTATGTATTGATGAAGGGTGTAGACCCGAAAGCTTTGCATTAAAGTATTTGGTGTGTCAAGTGTTTGTTCTCTATAGAGCTTAAATATGCCTCATTTCCCTCACTTATTTGTGATTGGCCAGTTTTGGAAAAACTCAGCTGTAGACATGCCTGCTTAGCTGATGTTGGCAATGTTTAAAATTCCTTTGATATATATGTGTCTGTTGAAAGTGCATGTTTGTGAAATGCTGTCATGGCTTAGTGGTTAAGTACAGTGATTATAGTGAACAGTATTCTGAGTTTGAGCCCTGTCACTGTTTTTTATTTTCCTGCTGGGCAGACCTGACTGGTTAAGGTACAGTAAAGGAGGTGTGAGCGTGTTTAACTGACTTTGCTCGACTTTGCCCAACGTTGCTCAACTTTGCTCGACATTGCCCGACATTGCCCGACGTTGTGCTGGTTAGCGAGGTGCGCGGCTACGTGCAAATACGTTGCAGTTGCGCTGGTTAGCAGGGTGCACAGCTACACGCAATTGTATTTAAATATGCTCAATAATGGTAAAATGTTCTTAGCAGTGCTTTATATTCCTTAAAATAGGGTACTCATGCCTCAGAATGCATGACCATTTCACCTTCAGATATATATATATATATATATATATATATATATATATATATATATATATATATATATATATATATAATTGCTCACTACTACATTTAACATTTCAATGCTTTTTACAAAACTTATACATAAAAAATGTCAGGAAATATTTTTGTATACAGATTTCCCACAGAAAATGGAATGTGTGTAGTGGAACTCGAACTGGGAATGCCTCCTTTTTGTGCAAAGGCTCTAACCACCACACTATCGCTATTTTGATTAATTTGCATATATTTTTCATATTATCCTCTTCTGGTGTCTAAGCTGCTAACTGTAGCTAAGCAATGAGCAAACCTGCACAAATATGGGCAGCTATATCGGAAGAAAAAAAATTATTTTTATTTTTAGTTTTGTCAGTTGTTTAACATATGGTGGAGTGTAGTGTTACATTGTGTACATGTGAGCGGACTCACTCATATATCTCGAAATTGTGGTGTTTCTTTATTGCAGGGGCGTGGATTTTTGGACTGCTTGGCAGTCCGACACACCCCCTGCACTCGTCCATGCTCCATGTAAGCTTTAGAGTTAGGAAGCGCGACCTCATTAATATGTATGGCACGCTGCCATCATACTCTTACACTGGCGCTTCAGTGTAAGACTAATCTAGTCTTACACGGAAGATTAGTAAATCCGGGGGAGTGTTTACTAGGTGGACAATATATGCATTTATTAGGCAGAATATATGTATCCATTAAGCTGTTTAGTGTGTACTGCTTATACTTTTATATAGTTTTTATATATATTTTTATGTTTATATCTATGCACATAAGTAGTTACTAAATGGGGAACATGAGCATATGTATTTATTTGACTTTTTATGTATTTTATTTATATTTATCCACGTTCTTGTCTTTACATTTATTTGTATGTGTTTTTTAAACAGAATTTTTCTGACTACAGCAATTAACCAAGGGCAAAACATAACTATAGTAATTACTTGCTTGCTGAGGGCTGAATTAATTTTGAGTGGTAGGATTGGTTGTTCTTGTAATGAATTAAAGTATTTAAGCGCTGTTGCTGTTTGAATGAACTGTCTGATGAAGCAATGGTTACCATTGCAAAAGCACTCACCATTTTGTATTAAGAAAGAAAATTTTACTTTGTCATGGTATAGCTTCTTTATTCCAGCTACCTTCCTACTGGGCACCTGTGTTTCAACATTAACTTGATGTAGCTGCACTGCATGTTGTTAAGGGTCTATCTTGTGTGTCTGTTGTGGTCTGTTTGTGTGTTGTGCATGGCATCAGTCATAATGTGTGATCTGTATAATGCATTTATGGCACCTAATCTGTATGTGTGTCATACCTCTCAACTGTCCCTAATTTCCAGGGATATCCCTGATTTTGACTCCAAAATTTAGCTTTGTCTCTCTTAATCCCTTCTAAAACTGGTGACTCTTGGAGGAAAGGTGGTGAATTATACTCAATAAATAATGGCAGTAAGTAAGAGTTATAGATTCCTTTTATTTCAACAAATGTATAGTAATTAACATTCTTTTATTCTGCCTATGTCTCAAGTTAATAGTATTAATATTTTAAAAATGTCCCTGCTTGTCCCTGATTTTTTCTGGGTTTTTCCCTGATTCTGTTGAAATATGTCCCTGATTATTTGAGAGCTATGGTGTGTTTGTGTGTGTGTGTGTGTGTGTGTGTGTGTGTGTGTGTGTGTGTGTGTGTGTGTGTGTGTGTGTGTGTATGTGTGTGTGTGTGTGTGTGTGTGTGTGTGTGTGTGTGTGTGTGTGTATCAGCAGACATTATAGTGCAGGAATTAATGTAGTCATGTTGTCTTCCCTTCACAGGTGACCATGGGGGTTGGAGTGTGTCCCTCTCACAATGTGATGTCAGTGTCTCATCAAACTCTGATGATGATAGTGGCCATAGTGAGATACAGGTGGGATTGTTGGGGGGCTGAATCTGTCCTATTGGTTGACATCCCACTTCCTCCCCCATTGTTGCCACACACAGTCAGTATGCCCACACATACATAGTTCCTAGCAGCCACAAATATTGGACAGTCAGAGGGTAGTGGCATCAAACAGGATAGTGTGGCGACTATGGCATCTGTGACTGTAGACACTAGCCATAGCCAGAGAGCTGGTGAGGTTCTACGCAGGCAGATTTATAGGGGTGCTCGAAGGATGACTGCTGCCCATCCAGCACATGTCAGAGGTGTCACAGCAAGTTCCACCCGATGCATGTGTTGGTCCATCATGGAGGCACAGGCATGTTGTGAACAGTACACTAGATGGATGCTCGGGTCATGGATGCCACACAGCCTGGCATGCATGACTCCATCCATGGCATTGGTGATGCCTTACATCATTTCGCTGATGTAGTGGATAGATGGTAGGGTGCAATGTCTGTGCTTAAAAAATGTGTTGGGAGTAAGGTGTCAGACATGTGGATAGAGGTCAGCAACATCAGCTGAGAGCTCATATGGCCATGCACAGTCACACTGCTGTAGTGGCAGTACCACCAGCACTACCAAATGGAGGGTCCTGTCCACACCACAACATGGCAGGTCATGGGCACATGGCCCTGGGTGGTCCCGTCAGGGACACAGACCCAGCAGACACCGGTCAACATCAGAAAGTAGTACCGCATCTGGCCCTGGGCATGGTGCTGCTTGTGCCACTCCTGGTGGAACCAGTTCCCATGTTCATTGCCAGAGATGGTGAACTGTCCATTCTGCCATGTACACTCCACAGCTGTCTAACATACCCTCATGTAGGGCTGGCACATGGCTTGACTGTGTACATGCACACACTCACACATCACTATCACATGCAGGTCACCACCAGACACACACAGCTCTTCTCCATGGCCCAGCTGACCAGCACCTCTCCAGACACACACACATGATGTCAACTGTGTGGCACAGTCTAGGCCTTTGGCATCCCCACACCACACCCTATGCATGTGATGATACCTGTGCCACATCCCTGTCATCCATACCATTGATGTGGGGACATGGTAATATGTGTCTGATGCACAGCGTGAATATAGTGCAGTTAATGGCAGTTTGTAGTGCAGTAGTGTTAAGCTCTGTAAAGTGTTGTCTGCTGACAATTGTCATGCATACACATCAAAGTGTATGTACCATTGTGCCATGATGCTGTATTGCTGTTAGTATTGCTGAGTGACTGTTGTCTCCCCGACCTTATTCTGTTTCTGTTGCAGGTATCTGTGTGTGCACATCAGGGACCTGCTGCTAATACAGTTGCTCAGGGTGGGATAGTGGCAATGCAGAAATGTGACATCGGCAAGGTATGGTTGTATACGTGCATTGTTACCTAGGTGCATATGTGTAGAACAGTGTGTGAGGGACAATGGGGGAGGACAGGACAATTATGCATGAATACCCCTTGACACAACATACTTCTCTTGATACATGTCACCTGGGAGTTCTGTAGGATCACAGGTTCATAGGATCATAGAAGGTTACTAAAGTAATGGCCTTGGGCCCCTTACAAGCCTAGTTATTAATGTATCCCTGACAGAATCATCAATCAGCACCTGTTGCCCCTGTCAGTGGGGGACACAGGTGCGACCCCTGGGACAGATTTGTTGTTTCCCATCCACTCATCTTGGCTGCTCTTGATGAGATTCTGCATGGTAGTCTGTTTGACATGTCTGGGTAATGTATTCCTGCAACAGGACAGCCTCTGGGAGACAAACCTGTCTCTCCAGCAGGTTTTGTTGATGTTGCATATCAGATTCAGGCCTGTCATGCTAGTAATGTGTAAAGTGTTAGACTCACATATATGGGCCAACTGTTGAAGGGCTGGGCACAACAATGCCATTTAGGTGTGCCACAGCCCACCTGTGGACAAGCTGTCTAATACCAAGTGGGTCAATACTGATTCTAGGCTGTCTGAATGTAATGGGTGTTGTAGGCCATGAATTATCTTTGTGGGTATTACTATGGCCTTTCCAGTTGCTGCAGATGTCTGCATAGGTACATACCAAATGGGCTATGGTACTAAATTATTGTTGTACTGATTGAGGACTATACAGAGGTAATGTCCACCTTTAGTCTGGATGCACTCCCTTTACCTATGTGGTGAACTACATACAAGCCTTTTCTGACCACTGCCAATACTTAATGGCTGAATGCAAAAGTGTTATCAACCTGACTACCCAGGTCTCTCAACACAGGTTGTGTGTTTATGGGGTTGCTGTTGATGTTGGAAATAGTGGGGCCATGTCCTTGCAGTATGGTATGATGTTACTGTTAACTCCATTCAGCTTGATGTGAAGACCTTGGCACCATTCCATACCAGATGTATGACCCCATTGCAGTGACTTAACATCAGTTGGTGGGTCAATGACAAACAGCACACTACTTACAGTTCCACAGCCTTAGGCAGTACCTAAAAATGCGGGTGGTGGCAGTTAGCATTCATGCCTAGATACATGTGGGTCATTGGGGACAGCAGCTATTCACAGGGTCTCCACATGTCTACATATTGCACACATATGGGCAACACAGAGTAGGATTGCCACCTTATCAAATGTGCAATGTAGGACTCTTGTAGTATCGCGAGAGGTGGCAGGACAAACCATACCCACAGCAAGTGCAACAGATAGGAGCTCTCTTGGTTTTCCAGTATGACAGCTTCTTTGTGTCACATTTCCATAGCTTATGCTATTTCTCATTACATTAAGGTGCTTCTGATGCAACATAACTGCTTTATGCAAATATTACACAACTTTAGGAAATGTTTGTTGTCTTACACTCTTGGGACCTCTGTATTGTTTGAGTTGTTTTCACAAGTCACACCTAACTAAACATGGACTACAACCTGTGGGGTAGAACAGGTAGTGGCCATACCTCTCACCTGTACAGATTTGTGCAGAATGTCCTGATGTTTGCCACATATTTTAGGTCCATTTGTCATAACATTGTGGTTTTCTGGCAAATTAGTGGCACATAATTAAAGACTCACATTAGACAATAATGACAGATATTTTAATTTCAGACTTCATACCCTTCATAAAATGCATGTTAATATACAACAGTTATGCTATCTACTTTCTATGTTTGTAAGAATAATATTTAAAGACTGACTTAATTTTGGGCCTTTGTCCCACTTTTCTGTTTGGCTTTATCCAGATGTCTTGCTCTAAGGTGTTGAGAGGTATGGTGCTGGCCAGTGGCGGCTGGTGACTTCAAATCAAAGGGGGGCTGCAGGAGACAGCTGAATGGGTGGGGCCAACAGGAAGGGGTGTGCCCAACTAGAAAGGGGTGGAGCTACACTACAGTGGGATCAATGCTGGCCATGCTTACCAATTTACATGAAATAAATGCTCAGTCACTATGACGCATGCTGAATACAGTTTACAGCACATTGTTACATGTATATACAAGTTGGTTTGAAGACGTCCCTCTGCAGTATGCTGCCAACTTGATGAGAAGCTGTGGTCTGGTCATGAACACATCTGGTCACACTGGGTTTCTGCACCTGAAGAGAAGCTGTGGTCTGGTCTGAAACACATCAGGTCATACTGGATTTCTTTTTTCCCCTTTTTTTTCAAGGAGACTCAAAAGGGGCAGTTTAAAGTTTCCCAAGCAAACACTATTTACATGACCCCGCCTGGTTCCAAATAAGTGCTTGTAGTAGTATAGTGCATGACCAAACAAGAGCCTCTATTGTGTTCCTCTGGGTATTCCTCGGGTTTGTTACTTATAAAGTCCATTTGTCTGTCTTTATTTTGTGCAAACAAATCTATAACTCTTTGGTTGAAGTTAGTTATAATCCATGTTAACTCCTTTCCTGTGGAAATCATAGCCAATGCATTCATTATTTCTTGCCCTTTTACTCAAGGAAGAAATGTTTTAATTATTTTTAATGTTGAGAAACATTTTTCTGCCTCAGCAGTTGGCACTGGTGTGGTGTCTATAATCAACAACACATTGTAAATCTCTGAAAACACACTGGTTAAGGAGTGGTCCACCAAGAATTTTAACATCTGGACTGCACTGCCACTTGCTGCAAAGTCTTCACAGTGATACACCACTCCAAGTTCCAATCTAAGTTGTGCCCTCAACAGGAATGGATAGTTGTCTATTGTTGCTGTGAATAGATTTTCTGGAAACTCTCTTAAGTATGTTGAAAATGTTTCAGGCAGTAGTAGCTGAGAAGCTTGGAGATGGCCAGTTTGTTGAAATCATGATGTTGCCTGGAACTTTTTGACACAACACACTTCCTTTGCAGCAATCGACAATGTTTCATGCAGTGCTCAGGAAGCTGATGGTCCTCATCTACGTCTTGACAGGATGTTCTCTGTCTGTAGATACTGCTCTGCAATACTATCGATACCTGATCTGACACCATCAATTTAATTCAAAAATGTATGCACATCCTTTTCAACAGTGGTTGTCTCTGTGGTACGACACTGAAGTTGCCTATAAAGAATGTCAACATGGGGCATTATACAATGGAAAACAGCAAGCCAAAATTTAAATTCATCATCTTCAACTGTTTGCAGTAGCCTATTTGCTTCCTGTACAGTTGCTGCAGCAGATGTAGGACACTTGTACAAATAATTAAAGCACTCCGACAGCAACTCAGTTTTTGTACACTGCATTTACAGTACGGATGTTAAAATTCCGCCATGTTCCTGACACTCTTGGGATGCGTCGTGATACTATACTATTCAGGGCAGCTTGTCTTTAAACTGAATGAGGGAAAAAGGCTGCAATTCCACCAAGTGTTAAAAAACAAATGTCCTTGCTTCAGTATTCTGTTGTGTGGCTCTTTGCATTACCAGATTAAGTTGGTGGGCATAGCAGTGTACATAATAATCATATTTAAACTCCTCTCTTATGATGGCCTGGACCCCATGCTGAACACCAGTCATAACAGATGCACCATCATAACTCTGAGCAATCACTTTTTCATGCTGGACTCCCAATACTTCCTTCAACTGTTGTCTTATCACACCAGCAATGTGCTCTGCGGTCTGTCAGGTGGTATAAAGTATCCCCAAAAACATTGCAACACCTGTCCATTGACAACGTAACGGAACACGACGGCAATTTGCCATAGCCCAGCAACATCAGTGGTTTCATCTGCAATTACTGCTACAAATTTTGCAGTACGAATCTCTTTTTTTATTTTTTATCTGCATGTTGTTAGCATGCAGTCCAGGAGTTCATTTTGAATGGTTTTTGATGTTCCTTTAAAAACAGTTGAAGTTCTCAAGTGTTCAGCCATCTTCTGATCAATCTTGCAGGTGAAGTCTATCAGTCTCCAGAACATTCCTGCACTCAGTGACTCTTCAGACTCATCATGGTCTGTTAAAGCAACTTCTTCTTCAGCACACAGCTGGATGCAGTCTATTATAAGTGATAGAACATGACGGTTTTCTTCCACTTTCTTGTTGTGTCTTTCCACTGATAACTGGTATCCACTACTTAACTGAGACCTGATATCCACAGTTCCCAACCAACACATTTGGTTGTCAAAATGTTTAGCAGACTGTTCATGCTTTCTGGACTTTTCTTCCATTGTCTTCAGGTCATTCATACCCTTTGATGTCCAGGTATCCTCTCAATTGAACAATAAACATGGGAAGCAGTACAAGCTGTTTCCTCACAATGGCAGATCCAGGTGTGTTTGTCATATACTAACCTGCTGAAGCTACATGTGTATGTTCTTGACCTACTTGTACCTTGAGACTCCATCTTCAGATCAGGTGTGGGTCTTTCAGTCCTCTTGATTCTTAACTTTCATCCAAAGTCAGATCTCTAAAGGTAATAGATTTCAGATAGGCCACTGTAACATTCTGCTCACTCATTCTGGTTATTGTAGTTGTAACTCTGAATTGAAGATATTACAGAAATTATTAAGTGCCACTGTTGTGTACATTTTAAAGTACAGCTTCAGGAACAACACTCATTTCATTGACAGTCTCCCACAGCCATGACTTACCAACTATCTGACTTGGCCCTGCCAGGATTTAAAAAAAAAAGACTATATTAATGTATACGCTGTCACAGCTTAGATTCTGTCTTAATTCTGGATTTGCAGGACTAAAAATAAAACAGGGGCAGTCATTTCATTGCCCATCACTACAGTTTCTGCGTTGATCCTTCCAGCATTAAAATACATCTGCTGCACAGAGACAATAATAACAGCCTGTATGCATATTGCTTAGTCCCTCAGACATAATAGTTTTGGAAAGCCAGAATTACAACAGTAAATGGCTAGTTATTTAATTCTCACACTGACATAAAAGTCCCCCATCCCAATAGGCTAGCGAAAGTACCTGGCTCGAACCTCTGAAATCAGAAAGCAAGAAGTAATGTAATTGCATCTTTCACATAAAGATTATCAAGAGGTCAGCACTTGTACTCAATCCATCTCACTCCATCCAAATGCACAGCAGTCTTATAACAGTAAGTAGTAGGGCCACTCATTTCATTTCATTTCCAAAGAGTACCCCCTCCCAGTTAGTTCTGCAAAGCCAGAATTACACCAAAGCTACAGTGCCAAGCATTTCATCCACAAACAGCCATCATATCACTTGCCAACCCAAAATATCTGCTGACCCTGCTTGGATTAAAATGAAAATATTAATGGCTACATTCATTTCATCTGTTGACCAGAAACAGTAGTTACAGGCTTGCACAACAGCTGACTTTACCCAAATAAACAGTTATCTTGCAAAGCCATAATTATGACAGTAAACAAGGCCAGTCACCTCAATGAATTCACAAACACCCCCCCCCATTACCTAAGTAAAGTAGCTGCTTTTTATCTGTCAGGATTAAAGTACAAATAATAGTAACGGCTGTGATGTATACTTTCATATTGTTGACAGAAGCACTAACACAGCTTGCGTGCGCCAGCCAAGTACACATTTCATTTTATGTATTTTACTTTTAAACATCGAGTATAGACAATGAACAGATATGAAACATACATGAAGAACTACTCATAAGCTTGCCAATTTATTGACATTCATCTGAAAGTACGGACTTTAAAAGTATTACAGTTTTGCAAAGCTAGACTTAACAGTAAGCATCAGGGCCATATGCCCCAGTCACACACAGCCCCAATCTCCACTGACATCCCCACAGTATACGACTTGATCTTGTCAGGTTAAACGCAAAAAAAAGACACTGTCATGAAGGCAAGTATACTCCCCACACACACATAAACCATACTCAGATTTCAGAGTGTCTGGTCGATCTTACTTCAGTGAAATGTATATTACCCTTGCAAAGCAAGACAGAACTGCAGCTATTCACATACAGGCATTACCCCCATTCCATCTCACTGCCTACCCTGAGAAACTGCTTTCACCCTGCAATGTTTAAGTAAAACAAATCTCCATGGTTACATTATTGCATTTCTTTCACATTACAATAGCCAAGAACTTGCACATGATCTTACTTCATTTGGTGGTGGCAGTGTGTGTGTGTGTGTGTGTGTGTGTGTGTGTGTGTGTGTGTGTGTGTGTGTGTGTGTGTGTGAATGACAGTGGGGGTGGGGGTGGGGGAGAGCAGACATGTAGCGTTTAATGCTATTGATTTCTATGGGTGTAAACTACAAGCTATTATTTCAGAGACCTATTTCTGCCACAAAAATGATGCAAATTGCCCCAACCGATATCCTAACCTCAAGAAAGACTCCTAAATGGCCAGATTACCATCATACTGTAACCATTATCATAGGAAATTACTGCATTTGAGAATGTTTGGCTTATTTCTATGCACAAAATATTTTAAGCAATTATGTAATTTTCCACAAAAAGAGTACACATATGGAGCAGAACCAAAAAGATTAAGCAAATCTAAGAGTACCAGTCCTGGACCAGTAAACATAACAGAAATGATATTCCAGGCATTCCATTTTACATGTACTTATTCTGAAGTACCACAGATACTTATTTAACAACACAATGTATGTGTATGCTGCCTGCTTATTTATTTTTAGATTATTCTAATGTAAGCCCAAGCATTCTACCTTAACTAAAATGCTAATCTTATGTTCTTCATTTTCTTATAATTACAGGTGCTCACAGACAATATTGCCCAAAAAATGGAACTGCAGTGGTCTTGCTAATGACAACCCCAAAATACGCTTATTACACTCAATCAGACCTCTTGTTCTTGGAAAAATGTTACAGTATAACAAATGAGAAAATTATAAACACTGTTTTACTACTATTAATATAAGTTTATTTCTTTTAAATACATATACATACATATTAAATACACACACACACACACACACACACACACACACACACACACACACACACGCCATTAATTCTGCTCTTATGGTCTTAAACACATTCAGGCCCTTTGTTAAGAGGGAAGCACACAGTGAATGGCGCAGGGGGAGCCACCACGAACACTGGGAACCACCGCCCCATTAGCCTGATGAGCCTGGTCTGCAAGGCCATGGAATGTATCATCATGGTACTTATAAACAAAGACATTGGTAATCTCCAAACTCTGGACCCCACCCAGTTCGGGTTTGTAAAAGGCAGATCATGTCTCCTAAACCTGATAGACTTCTTTGAAGCAGTCACCAAAGCCATAGACAAGGGTAAGGTGGTTCACACAGCCTATCTAGATCTTGCCAAGGCTTTCAACACCATCCCCCACTCTGGAATTATAGATAAACTCACTAAACTAGGTATAAATCCCTATGTCACAAGATGGGTTGCCAACTGGCTCACTGACTGAACCCACACTGTGAAAGTAGCAGACTCCAAATCCGACTTCAGACCAGTTACAAGTGGAGTACCACAGGGTTCAGTCCTGGGTCCTCTCCTGTTTGGTATCTACTTCTCTGAAGTACAGGCTAACACATAAGGTCTTTGGCTAAGGAAGTTTGCAGATGACTGCAAACTAGAAGCCATAATCGAAACTCCTAACGATGTGGATATCCTACAAAAAGGCCTCAGTGAGAGAGATGTCTGGTGTCAAAGCCATGGCCTCAAGCTCAATGCCAAAAAGTGCATTGTCATCCCCTTTGGTAAAAACTCTGTACCCATGAACTACAACATAGACAGTAGTATACTTAACACCGAAAGTGTGATAAGAGACCTTGGAACACAGGTGGACAGTAGTCTCTCCTTTGATAATCACATCACCACAGTAGTCAGGAAATCCTTCTATGTGGCACACCTCATCATAAAAGGTTTCTCATCCAGAAAAAAAGAGGTCATTGTTCCCCTCTACTCATCACTCATTAGACCCATTATAGAGTACAACGCCCCTTTTGGTATGTACCTCACAAGATATCTACAACAACTGGAAAGGTTGCAGAAATACCTCACAAAGAGGATTACTGGCCTCAAACAGATGCCCTACGCAGACCATCTAAAAAAACTCCAGCTTTACTCCGTCGCATATCACCTACTCAGAGGTGATCTCTGCCTAACATACAAAGCTATGTCAAACCCAGAACTGTTGGACATGCTCCACTTAAAGAAATCCCAATCCCTCCAAGCTACATGGTCTAGGGACCTAAACCTCGTCACCACAATAAACAGAACATGCCGGAGGGATAGATTCCTGTCCCAGAGACTTCCCATACTCTGGAATAAACTACCTATCTATATCAAACAAAGCTCCTCATTAGCACTCTTCAAGAAAAATCTTGATGATTGGATGAGAAATAGGAAATTCACCCTGGGGATCACCTCTGTGGCTCTGTTCGACAGGGACACAGGAAAATAATTTTCTTGGGTGGCAAAAGCCAGGGTACCATTTTGGCTGGGCTTGTATAGGCCCCAGGGCCAATAGCCTAGTACCTACCTATGAATCTATGAACCTATGAAACTAGCTAGGAAAGTATGCAGCAGACAATAAAAGTGCTATAAATAACTCATAAAAATAAGCATAAAGCAGGATACTTTATCACAGATCAGAGTTTGCTCAGTGCCCATCCTCCAATTAGCTCAGTGCAAAATGGTAGAAACACTCACAAGTTAACTTCTTAAGTAACAGAAAGTTGAAACCTGAAACAACTTAAAAAAAAACTCAAAAGAACCAATGAGGTGCTTGCTCCAAGCCGTAGTCCAGGTAACCCCAATCAACTAATGACCATAAACACTTCCCTTTCACTGAAATGCAAGAAAGGCTTTGGCTAAACTAAGATAGCCTGAAACATGTGCTCAGACACACAGCCTCTACAAACAAACCACTAGGCCCAAAACACAAGCCTGAATATGGACAATGCTACAACTACCCACACTACTTAGGTAGAAAAAAACTGCAGAAATGTTTATCACTGCAGAAAAGCAGCATTGAGCCTTTAAATGAAAGTTTTAAATAGATAAAGGAGTAAGGAGACTCTAGAGAACGCTTTTAACTGCAAACAAATAAGTTATATGATACACTCCTTGGCAGGAAATCAGAACAAACAAACCCAAACAGATGCTTAACAAATGTAGAAAATTTCCAGTTAATACCTCACACACAGTGAAACTAGCTAGAAAAGTATGCAACAGACAATAAAAGTGCTATAAATAACTCATAAAAATAAGCAAAAAAACAGATCCCCCACCATGCCCCAGGATTCCCACTCCTGATTTGTTGATACACTGGAAAATATTAGGGTACAACCTAACAACCTAATAATGGGCAATTTCAACTACCTCACCATTAACTGGGAAAAATACTCATGTACCAACTCTTTTGCTCAACGTTTTCTGGAATTCATAAATTCCAATGCCTTGGATCAAATCCACACCCCCACCAGGGGCAGCAATATCCTATACCTGGTCATTACCAACATGGGCAAATGGTGTTCCACACCAGAGGTCAATTCCTCGTTGGTCAGATCCAACCACAAGCTAATCACCTAGACATCCACATCCTGCCACCACCCCCCATTAGGGAAACCACCCTAAAAAAAAATTCTCCAAAACCAACTTCACGCTTCTTAAGATAGAACTGGCAAACTTCACGATACCCATGCAGATGGACAATAGAGGTACTACTGCTGAATCCTACACAAATGCACTTTATAAGCACTTACACAAGTGCATGAATCGTGAAATCCCTAACAGAACCAAGATGTTATCCTCCAAAAAAGGAAGCCAATCTGGTGGTCCCCTGCCATAAACAAACTCTACAACAGAAGAAAGAAACTGTTTTGAAAAGGAGTAAAATCCCATGATTGGAGGAACTCCCTGGTCAGCCTCAGTAAGAAGCTGAGATCCCTCATAAAATCCTCCAAAGCTAGTTACGAAAACAAAATCACCACTGATTCTAAAGACAACCACAAAGCATTCTATAGCTGTGTCAAGAATCTCAATGGCAACACTCAGATCTGCTCTGAGGTACATAACAATGGCACTAAATATACAGAACTAACTGATATTGCCAACATCCTGGCAGATAGGCTCAGTGCTAACTTTACCCCCCTCTCACCCCCTAAAGGGCCCATCTCTAGACCGGAAGAATGCAAAGTTCCTGTAATCACGGCTGCACAGGTAAAAAACACACTCTCCAAAGCCAAGAACACAGCACCCATGGGACCTGACAACATCCCAGGCTGCGTTCTACACAAACCATAGAATAAACATCAGACACTGATGCAGTACCCCATAATCTGGACTGCTGTTACAACAGTCTGAGTCCAGATTTACAGAAAAAAAAAAAAAAAACCAGAACTCGCCGAGCATGCTCAGTTCGAGTTCCGGGACTTTGCGAATCAGTCGGACTCGCTTAGAGCACTAAGTTTAACCAGCCAGTTTAATTTATATTTTTTATTTTACAAAACAAATGTATGTTCATTTCTTTTCTTCACACAGCTGGGGGGGGTTGCAGTCCAATGCCATGAGCCGCCACTGCCCAGTTGTTGTGGTTTTGACTGAGCATAGATAAAATTACCACTTTGGTGAAAGTATGCTAGCAAATGTACTTTCCTTTTTTTTCTTTCTCCTCTATCCTCTAAGAATAAATGTTTACACATTTTGCAGTCTTGGTTTCTGCATCTATAGTAGCAAAATGTAAGGTAACTTGTTGAGGGACATTATGCACTGAGACCGGCTGCTCAATTTTCAGTTTCAGCCTCATGACTGTGAATAGTAAATGTCATATATAGAAGGTTTTATAGTATTTTAAGCTAATTTCTTGACATGAAATAATTAATAATTAACTATATACTGTAATGGTTTAATACACTCCAGTGAATCATGCTAGCTTCAGACAACACCTGCCAAACACTACTGATGTAGTTTCGTAGGTAGATAACCATTCATTTGGGCATTTTTCAGACAAGACCCACTTCAGATGGCACCAACATTTACAGAAAGGATGCAGAGTATACAAGAGATAAGAGATTATACACGGTGTTAAGACAAAATAGGTAACTACCTTTATTTGATGCTGGACGATCAGAAGGCTGTGGATTCTATTCCCACACCAAAATAGCAGCCAAAACTAAATGGCTTTTTAAGTCATAAAATTATTTCACACTCTTGAATGAAGTTGGAGACAGATTATCTATAAGATGAATAGCATGCTAGTCCTAGCAAGAAGACGGGACTGGTTTTTATAGTTTTATGTCAGGGCAGGGTACACACCTGCACTGAGGAATGTTTCTTTTACTGTAATTTGTTGTTATCATATTTAGTGCACCTTCCTGGTTAGCAGCAGCAAGCAGTCAGTAGTGACAAACATTTATCTAAAACATCTGTTGTGCTTCCTTCTTAACAAAGGGCCTGAATGTGTTTAAGACCATAAGAGCAGAATTCATGGTGTGTGTGTGTGGGGGGGGGGTGTATTTAAAAGAAATAAACTTATCAGTAATAAAACTGTGTTTATATTTTTCTTATTTGTTGTACTTTAACATTTTCCCCAGAACTAGAGGTCTCGCAGTGTAATAACAGTATTTTGAGGGTGTCATTAGCATGACCACTGCAGTTCCATTTTTTTTTTGGCAGTATTGTCTCTGAGCACCTATATAATTATAAGAAAATGAAAAACATAAGATTGACATTTTTAGTTAGGGTAGAATGCTTGGGCTTACATTAAAATAATCTAAAAAATAAATAAGCAGGCAGTGTACACAAACATTCCCCCAGATTCTCTATGCCTTGCATGGTGTGCAAGATTGGTGCAGGACCTCTAGCAGGCAATATGTCTGCCGTGGATCCAGGACCAGCCTGCAGAGGCATGCACGAGCGCTCATGCACTAGTCCTGCACAGACTAAGCCCCTGTATGCAAATCACCCCATTTGCAGGAGAAATCCATGCAAATGAGGTGATTTTGTGATCCAGGAAGCTTGCAACCGGCCAAGCAGGACTAGTGCAATTTGTAGAAATGCACTCGGTTAGTAACTGAGTACATTTCTGCAAACTCCAAAATGGAGCTGTGACAGCTTCAAATAAAGACTGCATATCATGTAGTAAGCATGCCAATGGCCAAGTATAAGGACATTGGCATTGCAAACAGTGAAAAAAATACAAAAATCATTTTTTTTTAGCCGATCTCGGCTGTTTAAGCGTAGGGCAGAGGTGCGCAAACGGGATCAGGGGGGAAAATAACAAAATAAACCTAAATTTTCGCATTCTAACTAAAATCAGTATTCTACCATGCAAGTCAATGGCAGGCAGAAGATAACATGGCCAGTGAGTAGTGGTTGCTAAGGGGGGATGCTCAGTGTGAGACATGTAACTATGCATTAGCAGGCAGTCCTATGCAAATGAGGGGAATGATAGTGAATCATAGTTTTCCCCAGCATGTGAGTCAGGTCCCAACAGTGTAAGAGTAGGAATAGCTTGGTGCAAGCCTAGGAGTTAGGTGACATCATGCAGGGGGTGTGTGTCAGGCATACTGTAAGCGGATTGGAGCCCTGTGGCTCGGGTTTGCTCCTAGCTTAGCACAGCAAAGCTAGGTGGTGTGTCTGAATCTGCCTAGCACTCTTTACATTGTCTAAGTAGGTGTGCGCACCATGCACTAGGTTTTAAAGGAAGAAAAAAAAGTTAAACCAGGAAATAGCAGCACTGTGCACATTTGAGCACTCTGTTTGTGGGGCGCACCCCTGGGCTTAAACAGGAAGGCAATGGGAAGGGAAAACAGCAGTAGGAAGGTAATCAAGGAGAACTAGCATAGCTGGCAGGTGAAATGTATCAGAATCAGCCAATTACACAGGCAGCAGATCAGCCCAGCCCAGAACACTACTATAAACTATGCAAACACCTTCCCCTCTGTTTTTTCCCACACTCTACAACACCGGTGTAAACAAGTGGGGAACTTTTAACACTCACAACAGCAAAATGATAGGGTCTGCAATAGCTATCATACAACTTGTGGAAGAGGCTGAGGGTGGTGAGGATGTGAATGTTGTCCACCAACCCACAGTTAGGAGACGGAGAAGAGTGTACAGACCCGGGATAACCTACCTGGGGCTACATGAGCTGGAGATAGTGGAGCACTATAGGGTGGACATGGAGCTCCTACAGCAAATTGTTGAGCTATGCCGGCCATGCCTGACACACAGAACTAACAGAGGGGAACCCATCCCAGTGGATGCCAAGGTATGTGTAGGCCTAAGAATACTAGCTACAGGTACCTTCCAAAAGACAACTGGGGATATGATGGGGATCTCACAGGCATCAGCATCCAGGGTACTCCACCAGTTCCTGGATGCCATGTCAGCACATGTCAGTGAGCACATATATTTCCCCAACACCCGTGAAGTGTTGGCCAGCAATATGCAACTGTTCCACCAAATAGCAGAATATGCTGAGGTAGTGGGTGCTACAGACTGCATGCACATACACATCAAAGCACCACCCGGTGAGCAGGGTAGGGTCTACATCAACCGCAAGGGCTTCCCCTCCATCTACTGCCAGGTCATGTGCGATGCCCAGGGCATAATAATGAATGAGTGTGCTGGCTGCCCTGGAAGCTATCACGATTCCCACATTTGACATCTGACGCAGCTGTACCAGAGATTTGCCAGTGGGGACATCCCTGACAGTCACCTAGTGGGGGATGCTGAATATGCACTGGAGCTGTGGCTGATGACACCCATCAGAAATGCACACACACCCGAACAAAAACTCCATAATGAGGCACACACCCAGACCAGAATTATAGTAGAGCGTGTGTTTGGGATGCTCATGTCATGGTTCCAGTGCCTGGACACATCTGGTGGAGCCTTGCAGTACTCACCAGCTACATGTACCCAAATTGTCCTAGTATGTGCCATGCTACACAATATGATCCTGTGGAAACAGCTGCAGCAGGAACAGCACGGGGAAGGGCCACACAGCCCCCCACCATTTCTAAGGCCTGCACAGGCACAGAGTGAATCGGAGGAGGAACAACCTGAGCCTGCCCAGTAGGCAGAAGGAGGTGTTCCCAGTATGCTCTGGCCTTGGCAAAGAGGCAACACATAGCACATACACTGACACAGGAGGGACCCAGGGAATAACACCTCTCTCTGACTCTCACATACAGTAAAAGGGATACCAAACATTGCATTACCTGTGCTCAACCATGTGTAGGGAGTGTATTATGCACATCCAACATAGGCAGCCCTGCAGCACCAACCTCAATAATGGGACACCCACAAGGTAAGTGACTCACACATGCCAGTCAGGGGGGTTCACATACCCAACAACAGTCACAGCCAGCAGGACAGGTGTAGACAAACACAAACAAAGGCTGTGCTATGGCCTCTGAATGATGCCTACATGTAACCTCCCCCCCAGGCCTATACAGACAGACTACAGCAGGTCAGGCAGTGGGATGTCAGTTCTGAAGGGTAGGAAGTCTAAAACTAATATGTAGGCAAATAAAAGTTAAGATCTGTAGTACACTGGTATGCCTCTAGACAGCATGATAGGTAAGACTACAGAATGAAATGGAGTATCTGACATACCAGTACTGTCATAGCAAATGTGTACAAGTGTCAGGTGTGCCCCCCCAACCCTATGTAGAAATGTAGTAACAGTCAGGTGTGCCCCCCAATCCTGTGTAGAAATGTAGAAATAGTCAGGTGTGCCCCTCATCCTAAGTAGAAATGTAGTAACAGTCAATGCCAAGTGATCGACAAATACCCTGCAGAAACAGTATGCTACCTGTAGATGTACAACACATAGGTCAGCACTGCAGTACAGACTACCTGGACTTGATCCACACATTCAATACAGATAGGCACACTGGGCATGTTCACACACTTAGAGAAATGAAGGCAATGTCAGTCAACAACACACTGAAAGATCATACTGGGCATGCTCAAACACTTAAACACATGAAGGCCATGCCTGCAAGCACCAGTGGACCAGACATATTTGGCAGTCGCAGATGTTAGTGCAGACACTCTCAGGATGCACCACACATGCTTTGCACACACAGTGGACAGGAATACAGACATATATCTAAGGACAACACACTATAATAAGCCAAAGGAAGATGTACATAGATGTGTGGAAGAGGGTGACTCTGACAAGGAGCCATCCAGGCCTGTCCCACCCAGAACAAGGCCAAAGGGCCACAACCACATGAAGTCCAGCTGTCACTCACTGTAGATACTAGCCACCGGTATCTGTCAGCAGTACAGACTATGTGGTGCACATGCTAGCTGTGCAACATGACTGTACAAGGAAGTAGTCATCTAGCGTCTCTATACATGTACCTGTGAAATATGACCCTGTGTGTGTCCGCATGGGTTGCATCAACCTCTAGATGAATGGGTTATGGCCCATGCACACACACTGCCCTCCCCAAAGCCCTACTATGACAAGGTCGCTGAGGTCATCCACTGTGAAATACACCTTTGGGAGAGTTGTAGCCCAGTAATCTTCATGGCATGTCCCATAACTGCATACTGCTGTAGTGTAATAAACTAGTTAGGTTGGAGTTCTCATCCCAGACTTGGCAAGTGTTTTGTGTGTGTCTCTGTCTGTGTAGAGAGCAGTGCTTTTTAGGGTAGTCACACTCCCTACACTTGAAATGCTCAACTTTGGCAAGGCTGTTGATGTCATCCACCTAGAAATACACCTCTGGGAAGGTTGTAGCCCAGTAATCTCTGTAGCACATCCTATAACTGCGTACTGCTGTAGTGTGATAAATTAGTTATGTAGGAGTTCTAATCCCAGACTTGGCAAGGGTGTGTGTGTGTGTGTGTGTGTGTGTGTGTGTGTGTGTGTGTGTGTGTGTGTGTGTGTGTGTGTGTGTGTGTGTGTGTGTGTGTGTGTGTGTGTGTGTGTCTGTGTGGAGAGCAATGCTTTTTAGGGTAGTCACACTCCCTACACTTCAAATGCTCAACTTTGGCAAGGCTGCTGATGTCATCCACCTAGAAATACACCTCTGGAAAGGTTGCAGCCCAGTAATCTCCATAGCACACCCTTTAACTGTGTACTGCTGTAGTGTGATAAATTAGTTAGGTAGGAGTTCTAATCCCAGACTTTGCAAGTGTGTGTGTGTGTGTGTGTGTGTGTGTGTGTGTGTGTGTGTGTGTGTGTGTGTGTGTGTGTGTGTGTGTATGTCTGTGTATAGAGCAATGCTTTTTAGGATAGTCACACTCCCTACACTTCAAACGCTCAACTTTGGCAAGGCTGCTGATGTCATCCACCTAGAAATACACCCCTAGGAAGGTTGTAGCCCAGTAATCTCCGTAGTGCAACCTATAACTGTGTACTGCTGTAGTGTGATAAATTAGGTAGGAGCTCTAATCCCCAGACTTGGCAAGTGTGTGAGTTTGTGTGTCTCTGTCTGTGTAGAGAGCAATGCTTTTTAGGGTAGTCACACTCCTATACTTCAAATGCTCAACTCTGGCAAGGCTGCTGGTGTCATCCACCTAGAAATACACCTCTGGGAAGATTGTAGCCCAGTAATCTCCGTAGTATGTCCTATAACTGCATACTGCTGTAGTGTGATACATTAGTTAGGTAGGAACTCTAATCCCAGACTTGGCAAGTGTGTGTGTGTGTCTGTCTGTCTGTCTGTCTGTCTGACTCTGTCTGTGTAGGAACAATGCATTTTAACCTAGCCACACTCCCTACAATTCAAATGCCCTACTTTGGCAATCCTGCTGATGTCATTCATTGTGAAATACCCATTTGGGGAAGGGGTTCTCCAGTAATCCCTGTGGTGCATCCAACTAACAGCTCCATGCTGTAGTGTAATATAGAACTCTGTTAGGGGTTCTATACCCACACATGTCTATTGTGGATGTTTTTTGTGTGTTTCAATGCCTGTGTAAGGAGCAATACATTTTAGCCTAGCCACACTCCCTACAATTCACTATTAGACACAGGCACAGTAAATTAACCTTTAAAAGGGCACAGTATACTCAAATCAAGGGGTGGCGTAAGCCATACAGAATCAGGCTAGGCTTATAATTGCCCCAGGGCAGATAGCCTAGTATGAACCTATGAACCTATGGGAGTAAGGAGGGGAGACATGAATAATACATTGGAGTTGAAAGAATATGAGTGGTTTGTTAGATTACAAGCAGAAGTTAAACCTGGTCTTAATAATGCTGTCAGTCTTAAGCCAGTATTGTTGAAAAGACAGAGAGAGAACATTTGATTTTATTAATTATGGAAGGATGTTATATTTATATATGCGCTGCATGTGTTATTATTTTTATTTTATGATTAAATGTATTACATTAAATGCATCTATTAATGTTACTTGTAATTTTGAGCATAGTTGGATTTTAGGTTATGTGTATGGAAGTTTTATACCGTATTTTATGTCTGTCTTTTTAAATTTTAATTGATAGATAGGTAACTAGGCTGGCTGTATCATGTGATTAATTATTTCTCCTATTTAAAGTTTGAAAAGAATGATTTTGTTATGTATTGATGAAGGGTGTAGACCCGAAAGCTTTGCATTAAAGTATTTGGTGTGTCAAGTGTTTGTTCTCTATAGAGCTTAAATATGCCTCATTTCCCTCACTTATTTGTGATTGGCCAGTTTTGGAAAAACTCAGCTGCAGGCATGCCTGCTTAGCTGATGTTGGCAATGTTTAAAATTCCTTTGATATATATGTGTCTGTTGAAAGTGCATGTTTGTGAAATGCTGTCATGGCTTAGTGGTTAAGTACAGTGATTATAGTGAACAGTATTCTGAGTTTGAGCCCTGTCACTGTTTTTTATTTTCCTGCTGGGCAGACCTGACTGGTTAAGGTACAGTAAAGGAGGTGTGAGCGTGTTTAACTGACTTTGCTCGACTTTGCCCAACGTTGCTCAACTTTGCTCGACATTGCCCGACATTGCCCGACGTTGTGCTGGTTAGCGAGGTGCGCGGCTACGTGCAAATACGTTGCAGTTGCGCTGGTTAGCAGGGTGCACAGCTACACGCAATTGTATTTAAATATGCTCAATAATGGTAAAATGTTCTTAGCAGTGCTTTATATTCCTTAAAATAGGGTACTCATGCCTCAGAATGCATGACCATTTCACCTTCAGATATATATATATATATATATATATATATATATATATATATATATATATATATATATATATATATAATTCGTTCACTACTACATTTAACATTTCAATGCTTTTTACAAAACTTATACATAAAAAATGTCAGGAAATATTTTTGTATACAGATTTCCCACAGAAAATGGAATGTGTGTAGTGGAACTCGAACTGGGAATGCCTCCTTTTTGTGCAAAGGCTCTAACGACCACACTATCGCTATTTTGATTAATTTGCATATATTTTTCATATTATCCTCTTCTGGTGTCAAAGCTGCTAACTGTAGCTAAGCAATGAGCAAACCTGCACAAATATGGGCAGCTATATCGGAAGAAAAAAAAATTATTTTTATTTTTAGTTTTGTCAGTTGTTTAACATATGGTGGAGTGTAGTGTTACATTGTGTACATGTGAGCGGACTCACTCATATATCTCGAAATTGTGGTGTTTCTTTATTGCAGGGGCGTGGATTTTTGGACTGCTTGGCAGTCCGACACACCCCCTGCACTCGTCCATGCTCCATGTAAGCTTTAGAGTTAGGAAGCGCGACCTCATTAATATGTATGGCACGCTGCCATCATACTCTTACACTGGCGCTTCAGTGTAAGACTAATCTAGTCTTACACGGAAGATTAGTAAATCTGGGGGAGTGTTTACTAGGTGGACAATATATGCATTTATTAGGCAGAATATATGTATCCATTAAGCTGTTTAGTGTGTACTGCTTATACTTTTATATAGTTTTTATATATATTTTTATGTTTATATCTATGCACATAAGTAGTTACTAAATGGGGAACATGAGCATATGTATTTATTTGACTTTTTATGTATTTTATTTATATTTATCCACGTTCTTGTCTTTACATTTATTTGTATGTGTTTTTTAAACAGAATTTTTCTGACTACAGCAATTAACCAAGGGCAAAACATAACTATAGTAATTACTTGCTTGCTGAGGGCTGAATTAATTTTGAGTGGTAGGATTGGTTGTTCTTGTAATGAATTAAAGTATTTAAGCGCTGTTGCTGTTTGAATGAACTGTCTGATGAAGCAATGGTTACCATTGCGAAAGCACTCACCATTTTGTATTAAGAAAGAAAATTTTACTTTGTCATGGTATAGCTTCTTTATTCCAGCTACCTTCCTACTGGGCACATGTGTTTCAACATTAACTTGATGTAGCTGCACTGCATGTTGTTAAGGGTCTATCTTGTGTGTCTGTTGTGGTCTGTTTGTGTGTTGTGCATGGCATCAGTCATAATGTGTGATCTGTATAATGCATTTATGGCACCTGATCTGTATGTGTGTCATACCTCTCAACTGTCCCTAATTTCCAGGGATATCCCTGATTTTGACTCCAAAATTTAGCTTTGTCTCTCTTAATCCCTTCTAAAACTGGTGACTCTTGGAGGAAAGGTGGTGAATTATACTCAATAAATAATGGCAGTAAGTAAGAGTTATAGATTCCTTTTATTTCAACAAATGTATAGTAATTAACATTCTTTTATTCTGCCTATGTCTCAAGTTAATAGTATTAATATTTTAAAAATGTCCCTGCTTGTCCCTGATTTTTTCTGGGTTTCTCCCTGATTCTGTTGAAATATGTCCCTGATTATTTGAGAGCTATGGTGTGTGTGTGTGTGTGTGTGTGTGTGTGTGTGTGTGTGTGTGTGTGTGTGTGTGTGTGTGTGTGTGTGTGTGTGTGTGTGTGTATCAGCAGACATTATAGTGCAGGAATTAATGTAGTCATGTTGTCTTCCCTTCACAGGTGACCATGGGGGTTGGAGTGTGTCCCTCTCACAATGTGATGTCAGTGTCTCATCAAACTCTGATGATGATGGTGGCCATAGTGAGATACAGGTGGGATTGTTGGGGGGCTGAATCTGTCCTATTGGTTGACATCCCACTTCCTCCCCCATTGTTGCCACACACAGTCAGTATGCCCACACATACATAGTTCCTAGCAGCCACAGATATTGGACAGTCAGAGGGTAGTGGCATCAAACAGGATAGTGTGGCGACTATGGCATATGTGACTGTAGACACTAGCCATAGCCAGAGAGCTGGTGAGGTTCTACGCAGGCAGATTTATAGGGGTGCTCGAAGGATGACTGCTGCCCATCCAGCACATGTCAGAGGTGTCACAGCAAGTTCCACCCGATGCATGTGTTGGTCCATCATGGAGGCACAGGCATGTTGTGAACAGTACACTAGATGGATGCTTGGGTCATGGATGCCACACAGCCTGGCATGCATGACTCCATCCATGGCATTGGTGATGCCTTACATCATTTCGCTGATGTAGTGGATAGATGGTAGGGTGCAATGTCTGTGCTTAAAAAATGTGTTGGGAGTAAGGTGTCAGACATGTGGATAGAGGTCAGCAACATCAGCTGAGAGCTCATATGGCCATGCACAGTCACACTGCTGTAGTGGCAGTACCACCAGCACTACCGAAGGGAGGGTCCTGTCCACACCACAACATGGCAGGTCATGGGCACATGGCCCTGGGTGGTCCCGTCAGGGACACAGACCCAGCAGACACCGGTCAACATCAGAAAGTAGTACCGCATCTGGCCCTGGGCATGGTGCTGCTTGTGCCACTCCTGGTGGAACCAGTTCCCATGTTCATTGCTAGAGATGGTGAACTGTCCATTCTGCCATGTACACTCCACAGCTGTCTAACATACCCTCATGTAGGGCTGGCACATGGTTTGACTGTGTACATGCACACACTCACACATCACTATCACATGCAGGTCACCACCAGACACACACAGCTCTTCTCCATGGCCCAGCTGACCAGCACCTCTCCAGACACACACACATGATGTCAACTGTGTGGCACAGTCTAGGCCTTTGGCATCCCCACACCACACCCTATGCATGTGATGATACCTGTGCCACATCCCTGTCATCCATACCATTGATGTGGGGACATGGTAATATGTGTCTGATGCACAGCGTGAATATAGTGCAGTTAATGGCAGTTTGTAGTGCAGTAGTGTTAAGCTCTGTAAAGTGTTGTCTGCTGACAATTGTCATGCATACACATCAAAGTGTATGTACCATTGTGCCATGATGCTGTATTGCTGTTAGTATTGCTGAGTGACTGTTGTCTCCCAGACCTTATTCTGTTTCTGTTGCAGGTATCTGTGTGTGCACATCAGGGACCTGCTGCTAATACAGTTGCTCAGGGTGGGATAGTGGCAATGCAGAAATGTGACATCGGCAAGGTATGGTTGTATACGTGCATTGTTACCTAGGTGCATATGTGTAGAACAGTGTGTGAGGGACAATGGGGGAGGACAGGACAATCATGCATGAATACCCCTTGACACAACATACTTCTCTTGATACATGTCACCTGGGAGTTCTGTAGGATCACAGGTTCATAGGATCATAGAAGGTTACTAAAGTAATGGCCTTGGGCCCCTTACAAGCCTAGTTATTAATGTATCCCTGACAGAATCATCAATCAGCACCTGTTGCCCCTGTCAGTGGGGGACACAGGTGCGACCCCTGGGACAGATTTGTTGTTTCCCATCCACTCATCTTGGCTGCTCTTGATGAGATTCTGCATGGTAGTCTGTTTGACATGTCTGGGTAATATATTCCTGCAACAGGACAGCCTCTGGGAGACAAACCTGTCTCTCCAGCAGGTTTTGTTGATGTTGCATATCAGATTCAGGCCTGTCATGCTAGTAATGTGTAAAGTGTTAGACTCACATATATGGGCCAACTGTTGAAGGGCTGGGCACAACAATGCCATTTAGGTGTGCCACAGCCCACCTGTGGACAAGCTGTCTAATACCAAGTGGGTCAATACTGATTCTAGGCTGTCTGAATGTAACGGGTGTTGTAGGCCATGAATTATCTTTGTGGGTATTACTATGGCCTTTCCAGTTGCTGCAGATGTCTGCATAGGTACATACCAAATGGGCTATGGTACTAAATTATTGTTGTACTGATTGAGGACTATACAGAGGTAATGTCCACCTTTAGTCTGGATGCACTCCCTTTACCTATGTGGTGAACTACATACAAGCCTTTTCTGACCACTGCCAATACTTAATGGCTGAATGCAAAAGTGTTATCAACCTGACTACCCAGGTCTCTCAACACAGGTTGTGTGTTTATGGGGTTGCTGTTGATGTTGGAAATAGTGGGGCCATGTCCTTGCAGTATGGTATGATGTTACTGTTAACTCCATTCAGCTTGATGTGAAGACCTTGGCACCATTCCATACCCGATGTATGACCCCATTGCAGTGACAACATCAGTTGGTGGGTCAATGACAAACAGCACACTACTTACAGTTCCACAGCCTTAGGCAGTTCCTAAAAATGCGGGTGGTGGCAGTTAGCATTCATGCCTAGATACATGTGGGTCATTGGGGACAGCAGCTATTCACAGGGTCTCCACATGTCTACATATTGCACACATATGGGCAACACAGAGTAGGATTGCCACCTTATCAAATGTGCAATGTAGGACTCTTGTAGTATCGCGAGAGGTGGCAGGACAAACCATACCCACAGCAAGTGCAACAGATAGGAGCTCTCTTGGTTTTCCAGTATGACAGCTTCTTTGTGTCACATTTCCATAGCTTATGCTATTTCTCATTACATTAAGGTGCTTCTGATGCGACATAACTGCTTTATGCAAATATTACACAACTTTAGGAAATGTTTGTTGTCTTACACTCTTGGGACCTCTGTATTGTTTGAGTTGTTTTCACAAGTCACACCTAACTAAACATGGACTACAACCTGTGGGGTAGAACAGGTAGTGGCCATACCTCTCACCTGTACAGATTTGTGCAGAATGTCCTGATGTTTGCCACATATTTTAGGTCCATTTGTCATAACATTGTGGTTTTCTGGCAAATTAGTGGCACATAATTAAAGACTCACATTAGACAATAATGACAGATATTTTAATTTCAGACTTCATACCCTTCATAAAATGCATGTTAATATACAACCAGTTATGCTATCTACTTTCTATGTTTGTAAGAATAATATTTAAAGACTGACTTAATTTTGGGCCTTTGTCCCACTTTTCTGTTTGGCTTTATCCAGATGTCTTGCTCTAAGGTGTTGAGAGGTATGGTGTTGGCCAGTGGCGGCTGGTGACTTCAAATCAAAGGGGGGCTGCAGGAGACAGCTGAACGGGTGGGGCCAACAGGAAGGGGTGTGTCCAACTAGAAAGGGGTGGAGCTACACTACAGTGGGATCAATGCTGGCCATGCTTACCAATTTACATGAAATAAATGCTCAGTCACTATGACGCATGCTGAATACAGTTTACAGCACATTGTTACATGTATATACAAGTTGGTTTGAAGACGTCCCTCTGCAGTATGCTGCCAACTTGATGAGAAGCTGTGGTCTGGTCATGAACACATCTGGTCACACTGGGTTTCTGCACCTGAAGAGAAGCTGTGGTCTGGTCTGAAACACATCAGGTCATACTGGATTTCTTTTTTCCCCTTTTTTTTCAAGGAGACTCAAAAGGGGCAGTTTAAAGTTTCCCAAGCAAACACTATTTACATGACCCCGCCTGGTTCCAAATAAGTGCTTGTAGTAGTATAGTGCATGACCAAACAAGAGCCTCTATTGTGTTCCTCTGGGTATTTCTCAGGTTTGTTACTTATAAAGTCCATTTGTCTGTCTTTATTTTGTGCAAACAAATCTATAACTCTTTGGTTGAAGTTAGTTATACTCCATGTTAACTCCTTTCCTGTGGAAATCATAGCCAATGCATTCATTATTTCTTGCCCTTTTACTCAAGGAAGAAATGTTTTAATTATTTTTAATGTTGAGAAACATTTTTCTGCCTCAGCAGTTGGCACTGGTGTGGTGTCTATAATCAACAACACATTGTAAATCTCTGAAAACACACTGGTTAAGGAGTGGTCCACCAAGAATTTTAACATCTGGACTGCACTGCCACTTGCTGCAAAGTCTTCACAGTGATACACCACTCCAAGTTCCAATCTAAGTTGTGCCCTCAACAGGAATGGATAGTTGTCTATTGTTGCTGTGAATAGATTTTCTGGAAACTCTCTTAAGTATGTTGAAAATGTTTCAGGCAGTAGTAGCTGAGAAGCTTGGAGATGGCCAGTTTGTTGAAATCATGATGTTGCCTGGAACTTTTTGACACAACACACTTCCTTTGCAGCAATCGACAATGTTTCATGCAGTGCTCAGGAAGCTGATGGTCCTCATCTATGTCTTGACAGGATGTTCTCTGTCTGTAGATACTGCTCTGCAATACTATCGATACCTGATCTGACACCATCAATTTAATTCAAAAATGTATGCACATCCTTTTCAACAGTGGTTGTCTCTGTGGTACGACACTGAAGTTGCCTATAAAGAATGTCAACATGGGGCATTATACAATGGAAAACAGCAAGCCAAAATTTAAATTCATCATCTTCAACTGTTTGCAGTAGCCTATTTGCTTCCTGTACAGTTGCTGCAGCAGATGTAGGACACTTGTACAAATAATTAAAGCACTCCGACAGCAACTCAGTTTTTGTACACTGCATTTACAGTACGGATGTTAAAATTCCATCATGTTCCTGATACTCTTGGGATGCGTCGTGATACTATACTATTCAGGGCAGCTTGTCTTTGAACTGAATGAGGGAAAAAGGCTGGAATTCCACCAAGTGTTAAAAAACAAATGTCCTTGCTTCAGTATTCTGTTGTGTGGCTCTTTGCATTACCAGATTAAGTTGGTGGGCATAGCAGTGTACATAATAATCATATTTAAACTCCTCTCTTATGATGGCGTGGACCCCATGCTGAACACCAGTCATAACAGATGCACCATCATAACTCTGAGCAATCACTTTTTCATGCTGGACTCCCAATACTTCCTTCAACTGTTGTCTTATCACACCAGCAATGTGCTCTGCGGTCTGTCAGGTGGTATAAAGTATCCCCAAAAACATTGCAACACCTGTCCATTGACAACGTAACGGAACACGACGGCAATTTGCCATAGCCCAGCAACATCAGTGGTTTCATCTGCAATTACTGCTACAAATTTTGCAGTACGAATCTCTTTTTTTATTTTTTATCTGCATGTTGTTAGCATGCAGTCCAGGAGTTCATTTTGAATGGTTTTTGATGTTCCTTTAAAAACAGTTGAAGTTCTCAAGTGTTCAGCCATCTTCTGATCAATCTTGCAGGTGAAGTCTATCAGTCTCCAGAACATTCCTGCACTCAGTGACTCTTCAGACTCATCATGGTCTGTTAAAGCAACTTCTTCTTCAGCACACAGCTGGATGCAGTCTATTATAAGTGATAGAACATGACGGTTTTCTTCCACTTTCTTGTTGTGTCTTTCCACTGATAACTGGTATCCACTACTTAACTGAGACCTGATATCCACAGTTCCCAACCAACTCATTTGGTTGTCAAAATGTTTAGCAGACTGTTCATGCTTTCTGGACTTTTCTTCCATTGTCTTCAGGTCATTCATACCCTTTGATGTCCAGGTATCCTCTCAATTGAACAATAAACATGGGAAGCAGTACAAGCTGTTTCCTCACAATGGCAGATCCAGGTGTGTTTGTCATATACTAACCTGCTGAAGCTACATGTGTATGTTCTTGACCTACTTGTACCTTGAGACTCCATCTTCAGATCAGGTGTGGGTCTTTCAGTCCTCTTGATTCTTAACTTTCATCCAAAGTCAGATCTCTAAAGGTAATAGATTTCAGATAGGCCACTGTAACATTCTGCTCACTCATTCTGGTTATTGTAGTTGTAACTCTGAATTGAAGATATTACAGAAATTATTAAGTGCCACTGTTGTGTACATTTTAAAGTACAGCTTCAGGAACAACACTCATTTCATTGACAGTCTCCCACAGCCATGACTTACCAACTATCTGACTTGGCCCTGCCAGGATTTAAAAAAAAAAGACTATATTAATGCATATGCTGTCACAGCTTAGATTCTGTCTTAATTCTGGATTTGCAGGACTAAAAATAAAACAGGGGCAGTCATTTCATTGCCCATCACTACAGTTTCTGCGTTGATCGTTCCAGCATTAAAATACATCTGCTGCACAGAGACAATAATAACAGCCTGTATGCATATTGCTTAGTCCCTCAGACATAATAGTTTTGGAAAGCCAGAATTACAACAGTAAATGGCTAGTTATTTAATTCTCACACTGACATAAAACTCCCCCATTCCAATAGGCTAGCGAAAGTACCTGGCTCGAACCTCTGAAATCAGAAAGCAAGAAGTAATGTAATTGCATCTTTCACATAAAGATTATCAAGAGGTCAGCACTTGTACTCAATCCATCTCACTCCATCCAAATGCACAGCAGTCTTATAACAGTAAGTAGTAGGGCCACTCATTTCATTTCATTTCCAAAGAGTACCCCCTCCCAGTTAGTTCTGCAAAGCCAGAATTACACCAAAGCTACAGTGCCAAGCATTTCATCCACAAACAGCCATCATATCACTTGCCAACCCAAAATATCTGCTGACCCTGCTTGGATTAAAATGAAAATATTAATGGCTACATTCATTTCATCTGTTGACCAGAAACAGTAGTTACAGGCTTGCACAACAGCTGACTTTACCCAAATAAACAGTTATCTTGCAAAGCCATAATTATGACAGTAAACAAGGCCAGTCACCTCAATGAATTCACAAACACCCCCCCCCCCCATTACCTAAGTAAAGTAGCTGCTTTTTATCTGTCAGGATTAAAGTACAAATGATAGTAACGGCTGTGATGTATACTTTCATATTGTTGACAGAAGCACTAACACAGCTTGCGTGCGCCAGCCAAGTACACATTTCATTTTATGTATTTTACTTTTAAACATCGAGTATAGACAATGAACAGATATGAAACATATATGAAGAACTACTCATAAGCTTGCCAATTTATTGACATTCATCTGAAAGTACGGACTTTAAAAGTATTACAGTTTTGCAAAGCTAGACTTAACAGTAAGCATCAGGGCCATATGCCCCAGTCACACACAGCCCCAATCTCCACTGACATCCCCACAGTATACGACTTGATCTTGTCAGGTTAAACGCAAAAAAAAGACACTGTCATGAAGGCAAGTATACTCCCCACACACACATAAACCATACTCAGATTTCAGAGTGTCTGGTCGATTTTACTTCAGTGAAATGTATATTACCCTTGCAAAGCAAGACAGAACTGCAGCTATTCACATATAGGCATTACCCCCATTCCATCTCACTGCCTACCCTGAGAAACTGCTTTCACCCTGCAATGTTTAAGTAAAACAAATCTCCATGGTTACATTATTGCACTTCTTTCACATTAAAATAGCCAAGAACTTGCACATGATCTTACTTCATTTGGTGGTGGCAGTGTGTGTGTGTGTGTGTGTGTGTGTGTGTGTGTGTGTGTGTGTGTGTGTGTGTGTGTGTGTGTGTGTGTGTGTGTGTGTGTGTGTGTGCGTGTGTGTGTGTGTGTGTGTGTGTGTGTGTGTGTGAATGACAGTGGGGGTGGGGGTGAGCAGACATGTAGCGTTTAATGCTATTGATTTCTATGGGTGTAAACTACAAGCTATTATTTCAGAGACCTATTTCTGCCACAAAAATGATGCAAATTGCCCCAACCGATATCCTAACCTCAAGAAAGACTCCTAAATGGCCAGATTATCATCATACTGTAACCATTATCATAGGAAATTACTGCATTTGAGAATGTTTGGCTTATTTCTATGCACAAAATATTTTAAGCAATTATGTAATTTTCCACAAAAAGAGGACACATATGGAGCAGAACCAAAAAGATTAAGCAAATCTAAGAGTACCAGTCCTGGACCAGTAAACATAACAGAAATGATATTCCAGGCATTCCATTTTACATGTACTTATTCTGAAGTACCACAGATACTTATTTAACAACACAATGTATGTGTATGCTGCCTGCTTATTTATTTTTAGATTATTCTAATGTAAGCCCAAGCATTCTACCTTAACTAAAATGCTAATCTTATGTTCTTCATTTTCTTATAATTACAGGTGCTCACAGACAATATTGCCCAAAAAATGGAACTGCAGTGGTCTTGCTAATGACAACTCCAAAATACGCTTATTACACTCAATCAGACCTCTTGTTCTTGGAAAAATGTTACAGTATAACAAATGAGAAAATTATAAACACTGTTTTACTACTATTAATATAAGTTTATTTCTTTTAAATACATATACATACATATTAAATACACACACACACACACACACACACACACACACACACACACACACGCCATTAATTCTGCTCTTATGGTCTTAAACACATTCAGGCCCTTTGTTAAGAGGGAAGCACACAGTGAATGGCGCAGGGGGAGCCACCACGGACACTGGGAACCACCGCCCCATTAGCCTGATGAGCCTGGTCTGCAAGGCCATGGAATGTATCATCATGGTACTTATAAACAAAGACATTGGTAATCTCCAAACTCTGGACCCCACCCAGTTCGGGTTTGTAAAAGGCAGATCATGTCTCCTAAACCTGATAGACTTCTTTGAAGCAGTCACCAAAGCCATAGACAAGGGTAAGGTGGTTCACACAGCCTATCTAGATCTTGCCAAGGCTTTCAACACCATCCCCCACTCTGGAATTATAGATAAACTCACTAAACTAGGTATAAATCCCTATGTCACAAGATGGGTTGCCAACTGGCTCACTGACTGAACCCGCACTGTGAAAGTAGCAGACTCCAAATCCGACTTCAGACCAGTTACAAGTGGAGTACCACAGGGTTCAGTCCTGGGTCCTCTCCTGTTTGGTATCTACTTCTCTGAAGTACAGGCTAACACATAAGGTCTTTGGCTAAGGAAGTTCGCAGATGACTGCAAACTAGGAGCCATAATCGAAACTCCTAACGATGTGGATATCCTACAAAAAGGCCTCAGTGAGAGAGATGTCTGGTGTCAAAGCCATGGCCTCAAGCTCAATGCCAAAAAGTGCATTGTCATCCCCTTTGGTAAAAACTCTGTACCCATGAACTACAACATAGACAGTAGTATACTTAACACCGAAAGTGTGATAAGAGACCTTGGAACACAGGTGGACAGTAGTCTCTGCTTTGATAATCACATCACCACAGTAGTCAGGAAATTCTTCTATGTGGCACACCTCATCATAAAAGGTTTCTCATCCAGAAAAAAAGAGGTCATTGTTCCCCTCTACTCATCACTCATTAGACCCATTATAGAGTACAATGCCTCTTTTGGTATGTACCTCACAAGATATCTACAACAACTGGAAAGGTTGCAGAAATACCTCACAAAGAGGATTACTGGCCTCAAACAGATGCCCTACGCAGACCATCTAAAAAAACTCCAGCTTTACTCCGTCGCATATCACCTACTCAGAGGTGATCTCTGCCTAACATACAAAGCTATGTCAAACCCAGAACTGTTGGACATGCTCCACTTAAAGAAATCCCAATCCCTCCAAGCTACATGGTCTAGGGACCTAAACCTCGTCACCACAATAAACAGAACATGCCGGAGGGATAGATTCCTGTCCCAGAGACTTCCCATACTCTGGAATAAACTACCTATCTATATCAAACAAAGCTCCTCATTAGCACTCTTCAAGAAAAATCTTGATGATTGGATGAGAAATAGGAAATTCACCCTGGGGATCACCTCTGTGGCTCTGTTCGACAGGGATACAGGAAAATAATTTTCTTGGGTGGCAAAAGCCAGGGTACCATTTTGGCTGGGCTTGTATAGGCCCCAGGGCCAATAGCCTAGTACCTACCTATGAACCTATGAACCTATGAAACTAGCTAGGAAAGTATGCAGCAGACAATAAAAGTGCTATAAATAACTCATAAAAATAAGCATAAAGCAGGATACTTTATCACAGATCAGAGTTTGCTCAGTGCCCATCCTCCAATTAGCTCAGTGCAAAATGGTAGAAACACTCACAAGTTAACTTCTTAAGTAACAGAAAGTTGAAACCTGAAACAACTTAAAAAAACTCAAAGAACCAATGAGGTGCTTGCTCCAAGCCGTAGTCCAGGTAACCCCAATCAACTAATGACCATAAACACTTCCCTTTCACTGAAATGCAAGAAAGGCTTTGGCTAAACTAAGATAGCCTGAAACATGTGCTCAGACACACAGCCTCTACAAACAAACCACTAGGCCCAAAACACAAGCCTGAATATGGACAATGCTACAACTACCCACACTACTTAGGTAGAAAAAAACTGCAGAAATGTTTATCACTGCAGAAAAGCAGCATTGAGCCTTTAAATGAAAGTTTTAAATAGATAAAGGAGTAAGGAGACTCTAGAGAATGCTTTTAACTGCAAACAAATAAGTTATATGATACACTCCTTGGCAGGAAATCAGAACAAACAAACCCAAACAGATGGTCCCCTGCCATAAACAAACTCTACAACAGAAGAAAGAAACTGTTTTGAAAAGGAGTAAAATCCCATGATTGGAGGAACTCCCTGGTCAGCCTCAGTAAGAAGCTGAGATCCCTCATAAAATCCTCCAAAGCTAGTTACGAAAACAAAATCACCACTGATTCTAAAGACAACCACAAAGCATTCTATAGCTGTGTCAAGAATCTCAATGGCAACACTCAGATCTGCTCTGAGGTACATAACAATGACACTAAATATACAGAACTAACTGATATTGCCAACATCCTGGCAGATAGGCTCAGTGCTAACTTTACCCCCCTCTCACCCCCTAAAGGGCCCATCTCTAGACCGGAAGAATGCAAAGTTCCTGTAATCACGGCTGCACAGGTAAAAAACACACTCTCCAAAGCCAAGAACACAGCACCCATGGGACCTGACAACATCCCAGGCTGCGTTCTACACAAACCATAGAATAAACATCAGACACTGATGCAGTACCCCATAATCTGGACTGCTGTTACAACAGTCTGAGTCCAGATTTACAGAAAAAAAAAACAAAACCCAGAACTCGCCGAGCATGCTCAGTTCGAGTTCTGGGACTTTGTGAATCAGTCGGACTCGCTTAGAGCACTAAGTTTAACCAGCCAGTTTAATTTATATTTTTTATTTTACAAAACAAATGTATGTTCATTTCTTTTCTTCACACAGCTGGGGGGGGTTGCAGTCCAATGCCATGAGCCGCCACTGCCCAGTTGTTGTGGTTTTGACTGAGCATAGATAAAATTACCACTTTGGTGAAAGTATGCTAGCAAATGTACTTTCCTTTTTTTTCTTTTTCCTCTATCCTCTAAGAATAAATGTTTACACATTTTGCAGTCTTGGTTTCTGCATCTATAGTAGCAAAATGTAAGGTAACTTGTTGAGGGACATTATGCACTGAGACCGGCTGCTCAATTTTCAGTTTCAGCCTCATGACTGTGAATAGTAAATGTCATATATAGAAGGTTTTACAGTATTTTAAGCTAATTTCTTGACATGAAATAATTAATAATTAACTATATACTGTAATGGTTTAATACACTCCAGTGAATCATGCTAGCTTCAGACAACACCTGCCAAACACTACTGATGTAGTTTCGTAGGTAGATAACCATTCATTTGGGCATTTTTCAGACAAGACCCACTTCAGATGGCACCAACATTTACAGAAAGGATGCAGAGTATACAAGAGATAAGAGATTATACACGGTGTTAAGACAAAATAGGTAACTACCTTTATTTGATGCTGGATGATCAGAAGGCTGTGGATTCTATTCCCACACCAAAATAGCAGCCCAAACTAAATGGCTTTTTAAGTCATAAAATTATTTCACACTCTTGAATGAAGTTGGAGACAGATTATCTATAAGATGAATAGCATGCTAGTCCTAGCAAGAAGACGGGACTGATTTTTATAGTTTTATGTCAGGGCAGGGTACACACCTGCACTGAGGAATGTTTCTTTTACTGTAATTTGTTGTTATCATATTTAGTGCACCTTCCTGGTTAGCAGCAGCAAGCAGTCAGTAGTGACAAACATTTATCTAAAACATCTGTTGTGCTTCCTTCTTAACAAAGGGCCTGAATGTGTTTAAGACCATAAGAGCAGAATTCATAGTGTGTGTGTGTGTGTGTGTGTGTGGGGGGTGTATTTAAAAGAAATAAACTTATCAGTAATAAAACTGTGTTTATATTTTTCTTATTTGTTGTACTTTAACATTTTCCCCAGAACTAGAGGTCTCGCAGTGTAATAACAGTATTTTGAGGGTGTCATTAGCATGACCACTGCAGTTTCATTTTTTTTTTGGCAGTATTGTCTCTGAGCACCTATATAATTATAAGAAAATGAAAAACATAAGATTGACATTTTTAGTTAGGGTAGAATGCTTGGGCTTACATTAAAATAATCTAAAAAATAAATAAGCAGGCAGTGTACACAAACATTCCCCCAGATTCTCTATGCCTTGCATGGTGTGCAAGATTGGTGCAGGACCTCTAGTAGGCAATATGTCTGCCGTGGATCCAGGACCAGCCTGCAGAGGCATGCACGAGCGCTCATGCACTAGTCCTGCACAGACTAAGCCCCTGTATGCAAATCACCCCATTTGCAGGAGAAATCCATGCAAATGAGGTGATTTTGTGATCCAGGAAGCTTGCAACCGGCCAAGCAGGACTAGTGCAATTTGTAGAAATGCACTCGGTTAGTAACCGAGTACATTTCTGCAAACTCCAAAATGGAGCTGTGACAGCTTCAAATAAAGACTGCATATCATGTAGTAAGCATGCCAATGGCCAAGTATAAGGACATTGGCATTGCAAACAGTGAAAAAAATACAAAAATCATTTTTTTTTTTTAGCCGATCTCGGCTGTTTAAGCGTAGGGCAGAGGTGCGCAAACGGGATCAGGGGAGAAAATAACAAAATAAACCTAAATTTTCGCATTCTAACTAAAATCAGTATTCTACCATGCAAGTCAATGGCAGGCAGAAGATAACATGGCCAGTGAGTAGTGGTTGCTAAGGGGGGATGCTCAGTGTGAGACATGTAACTATGCATTAGCAGGCAGTCCTATGCAAATGAGGGGAATGATAGTGAATCATAGTTTTCCCCAGCATGTGAGTCAGGTCCCAACAGTGTAAGAGTAGGAATAGCTTGGTGCAAGCCTAGGAGTTAGGTGACATCATGCAGGGGGTGTGTGTCAGGCATACTGTAAGTGGATTGGAGCCCTGTGGCTCGGGTTTGCTCCTAGCTTAGCACAGCAAAGCTAGGTGGTGTGTCTGAATCTGCCTAGCACTCTTTACATTGTCTAAGTAGGTGTGCGCACCATGCACTAGGTTTTAAAGGAAGAAAAAAAAGTTAAACCAGGAAATAGCAGCACTGTGCACATTTGAGCACTCTGTTTGCGGGGCGCACCCCTGGGCTTAAACAGGAAGGCAATGGGAAGGGAAAACAGCAGTAGGAAGGTAATCAAGGAGAACTAGCATAGCTGGCAGGTGAAATGTATCAGAATCAGCCAATTACACAGGCAGCAGATCAGCCCAGCCCAGAACACTACTATAAACTATGCAAACACCTTCCCCTCTGTTTTTTCCCACACTCTACAACACCGGTGTAAACAAGTGGGGAACTTTTAACACTCACAACAGCAAAATGATAGGGTCTGCAATAGCTATCATACAACTTGTGGAAGAGGCTGAGGGTGGTGAGGATGTGAATGTTGTCCACCAACCCACAGTTAGGAGACGGAGAAGAGTGTACAGACCCGGGATAACCTACCTGGGGCTACATGAGCTGGAGATAGTGGAGCACTATAGGGTGGACATGGAGCTCCTACAGCAAATTGTTGAGCTATGCCGGCCATGCCTGACACACAGAACTAACAGAGGGGAACCCATCCCAGTGGATGCCAAGGTATGTGTAGGCCTAAGAATACTAGCTACAGGTACCTTCCAAAAGACAACTGGGGATATGATGGGGATCTCACAGGCATCAGCATCCAGGGTACTCCACCAGTTCCTGGATGCCATGTCAGCACATGTCAGTGAGCATATATTTCCCCAACACCCGTGAAGTGTTGGCCAGCAATATGCAACTGTTCCACCAAATAGCAGAATATGCTGAGGTAGTGGGTGCTACAGACTGCATGCACATACACATCAAAGCACCACCCGGTGAGCAGGGTAGGGTCTACATCAACCGCAAGGGCTTCCCTCCATCTACTGCCAGGTCATGTGCGATGCCCAGGGCATAATAATGAATGAGTGTGCTGGCTGCCCTGGAAGCTATCACGATTCCCACATTTGACATCTGACGCAGCTGTACCAGAGATTTGCCAGTGGGGACATCCCTGACAGTCACCTAGTGGGGGATGCTGAATATGCACTGGAGCTGTGGCTGATGACACCCATCAGAAATGCACACACACCCGAACAAAAACTCCATAATGAGGCACACACCCAGACCAGAATTATAGTAGAGCGTGTGTTTGGGATGCTCATGTCATGGTTCCAGTGCCTGGACACATCTGGTGGAGCCTTGCAGTACTCACCAGCTACATGAACCCAAATTGTCCTCGTATGTGCCATGCTACACAATATGATCCTGTGGAAACAGCTGCAGCAGGAACAGCACGGGGAAGGGCCACACAGCCCCCCACCATTTCTAAGGCCTGCACAGGCACAGAGTGAATCGGAGGAGGAACAACCTGAGCCTGCCCAGTAGGCAGAAGGAGGTGTTCCCAGTATGCTCTGGCCTTGGCAAAGAGGCAACACATAGCACATACACTGACACAGGAGGGACCCAGGGAATAACACCTCTCTCTGACTCTCACATACAGTAAAAGGGATACCAAACATTGCATTACCTGTGCTCAACCATGTGTAGGGAGTGTATTATGCACATCCAACTTAGGCAGCCCTGCAGCACCAACCTCAATAATGGGACACCCACAAGGTAAGTGACTCAGACATGCCAGTCAGGGGGGTTCACATACCCAACAACAGTCACAGCCAGCAGGACAGGTGTAGACAAACACAAACAAAGGCTGTGCTATGGCCTCTGAATGATGCCTACATGTAACCTCCCCCCCAGGCCTATACAGACAGACTACAGCAGGTCAGGCAGTGGGATGTCAGTTCTGAAGGGTAGGAAGTCTAAAACTAATATGTAGGCAAATAAAAGTTAAGATCTGTAGTACACTGGTATGCCTCTAGACAGCATGATAGGTAAGACTACAGAATGAAATGGAGTATCTGACATACCAGTACTGTCATAGCAAATGTGTACAAGTGTCAGGTGTGCCCCCCCAACCCTATGTAGAAATGTAGTAACAGTCAGGTGTGCCCCCCAATCCTGTGTAGAAATGTAGAAATAGTCAGGTGTGCCCCTCATCCTAAGTAGAAATGTAGTAACAGTCAATGCCAAGTGATCGACAAATACCCTGCAGAAACAGTATGCTACCTGTAGATGTACAACACATAGGTCAGCACTGCAGTACAGACTACCTGGACTTGATCCACACATTCAATACAGATAGGCACACTGGGCATGTTCACACACTTAGAGAAATGAAGGCAATGTCAGTCAACAACACACTGAAAGATCATACTGGACATGCTCAAACACTTAAACACATGAAGGCCATGCCTGCAAGCACCAGTGGACCAGACATATTTGGCAGTCGCAGATGTTAGTGCAGACACTCTCAGGATGCACCACACATGCTTTGCACACACAGTGGACAGGAATACAGACATATATCTAAGGACAACACACTATAATAAGCCAAAGGAAGATGTACATAGATGTGTGGAAGAGGGTGACTCTGACAAGGAGCCATCCAGGCCTGTCCCACCCAGAACAAGGCCAAAGGGCCACAACCACATGAAGTCCAGCTGTCACTCACTGTAAATACTAGCCACCGGTATCTGTCAGCAGTACAGACTATGTGGTGCACATGCTAGCTGTGCAACATGACTGTACAAGGAAGTAGTCATCTAGCGTCTCTATACATGTACCTGTGAAATATGACCCTGTGTGTGTCCGCATGGGTTGCATCAACCTCTAGATGAATGGGTTATGGCCCATGCACACACACTGCCCTCCCCAAAGCCCTACTATGACAAGGTCGCTGAGGTCATCCACTGTGAAATACACCTTTGGGAGAGTTGTAGCCCAGTAATCTTCATGGCATGTCCCATAACTGCATACTGCTGTAGTGTAATAAACTAGTTAGGTAGGAGTTCTCATCCCAGACTTGGCAAGTGTTTTGTGTGTGTCTCTGTCTGTGTAGAGAGCAGTGCTTTTTAGGGTAGTCACACTCCCTACACTTGAAATGCTCAACTTTGGCAAGGCTGTTGATGTCATCCACCTAGAAATACACCTCTGGGAAGGTTGTAGCCCAGTAATCTCTGTAGCACATCCTATAACTGCGTACTGTTGTAGTGTGATAAATTAGTTATGTAGGAGTTCTAATCCCAGACTTGGCAAGGGTGTGTGTGTGTGTGTGTGTGTGTGTGTGTGTGTGTGTGTGTGTGTGTGTGTGTGTGTGTGTGTGTGTGTCTGTGTGGAGAGCAATGCTTTTTAGAGTAGTCACACTCCCTACACTTCAAATGCTCAACTTTGGCAAGGCTGCTGATGTCATCCACCTAGAAATACACCTCTGGAAAGGTTGTAGCCCAGTAATCTCCATAGCACACCCTTTAACTGTGTACTGCTGTAGTGTGATAAATTAGTTAGGTAGGAGTTCTAATCCCAGACTTTGCAAGTGTGTGTATGTGTGTGTGTGTGTGTGTGTGTGTGTGTGTGTGTCTGTGTATAGAGCAATGCTTTTTAGGATAGTCACACTCCCTACACTTCAAACGCTCAACTTTGGCAAGGCTGCTGATGTCATCCACCTAGAAATACACCCCTAGGAAGGTTGTAGCCCAGTAATCTCCGTAGTGCAACCTATAACTGTGTACTGCTGTAGTGTGATAAATTAGGTAGGAGCTCTAATCCCCAGACTTGGCAAGTGTGTGAGTTTGTGTGTCTCTGTCTGTGTAGAGAGCAATGCTTTTTAGGGTAGTCACACTCCTATACTTCAAATGCTCAACTCTGGCAAGGCTGCTGGTGTCATCCACCTAGAAATACACCTCTGGGAAGATTGTAGCCCAGTAATCTCCGTAGTATGTCCTATAACTGCATACTGCTGTAGTGTGATACATTAGTTAGGTAGGAACTCTAATCCCAGACTTGGCAAGTGTGTGTGTGTGTGTGTCTGTCTGTCTGTCTGTCTGACTCTGTCTGTGTAGGAACAATGCATTTTAACCTAGCCACACTCCCTACAATTCAAATGCCCTACTTTGGCAATCCTGCTGATGTCATTCATTGTGAAATACCCATTTGGGGAAGGGGTTCTCCAGTAATCCCTGTGGTGCATCCAACTAACAGCTCCATGCTGTAGTGTAATATAGAACTCTGTTAGGGGTTCTATACCCACACATGTCTATTGTGGATGTTTTTTGTGTGTTTCAATGCCTGTGTAAGGAGCAATGCATTTTAGCCTAGCCACACTCCCTACAATTCAACTGCCCTACTTTGTCAATACTGCTGATTTCATCCAATGTGAAATACATCTTTGGGGAAGGTGTACTCCAGTAATCTCTGTGGTGTGCACTATAACTGCATAGTTCTGTAGTGTAATAAACTAGCTAGGTAGGAGTTCTAATCCTAGCATGACAGGTGTGTGTGTGTGCGTGTGCGTGTGCGTGTGCGTGTGGTGTGCGTGTGTGTGTGTGTTTGTAACTTGCATCTTGTGTGGAAGTGGTTGTGAGTGTGTAACAAATAGGCCCAATGTGGAGCGGGTTTTGCAAATATCTTATATGGTGGCCCTAGTATATATCACAATGTCCACCATACAGGGATAACATATGTGAAATAGCCAAGAGGCTGGGGTGTAGATCCATACCCATACATGTGACATCAAGGCCATGCAAACACAGTTAGCAACCCCAGTATTACCCAGAGAACACTCTCAACCCATGTCTCATACACACACACACTTGCCTAGGCAACAACCAATATGTTGGTAGTACATTGCATATTGCCCACTGATAGTAACTCTGGAGTGATTGCAGTGGGCTACAGAGGGCATGGCACCCTGTCCATCTGTCTAATAGGCACGTACATGCAGACAGTGCACATTCCCCATGTTCCCCACTGGACACCTGCAACACCTGTGGTGCTATCAAATGTGACCTGCAAAGGGCATACCATACCTGAAAACATGCCCAATATGGACAGATGCCACTGACACCAGGGAATGCCACTAGCATATTATCAATGTAGGTGCAGGGTAAACCTGGTGTCCATTACCTGTTCCCACTACAGGAGGCCAAGACTGGCACATCTGATCATAATCTGTATACACAACATGGGCCAGACACCCCAGGTACAGTTCCACATGTCACTGTACATGTATGTGGGAGGTGTGCACATCCCAGACACCGTCCATGTCATGGACTAAGGAACACTTACATGGCAAGCGATGCACAGCATTGGCCAAATGCAATAGTCACCCAGGTGACTGGATGGTGGATGCAATACTCATCTGTGTGGGCAAATCCAGAAACTACACCCCTTAACCACAATGCAGACCATTGTTATGTGGCCTGATGCCAAGCTATACCCATCACCTAGCCTTGTATATCCATATGGCACAGTCGACCACCACACACCCGTGAAGAAATGCACCCATGCATGTCAGTACTGGCACCGTGTGTGTGTGTGTGTGTGTGTGTGTGTGTGTGTGTGTGTGTGTGTGTTGTATGATGTGTATGATCACATTCACTATAACCCCCATTGGCATACTAAAGCATGCTGTCTGATGTCAGACACTCCCCATACCCTTTGCCCATATAACCTCTGTATGACCCCTGTGGTGCATGTGATACCTGCACAGTAATACAATGTGGCAATCTCACTAGTGATGAGTTGTATTGCTGGCCCTGCCAAGTGTGTCAGTGTGTATGAGTCCCTGTGAGAGTGTGGCTGTTTTGTCGCTGGCACCTGTTCATGCGGACAGGCACATGTACTACACCTACCGTATAGCTACCATATCCCTGTTGCAGATGTCACTCACCATCACATATACATTCTGAGGGCTCCTCACCATGTTACCTATGTGGCACATCCAATAACTGCATGGAAATGTGATAGCACTACATATTTATCAGGGGTTTGATACCCTATGCTGGTAGGTGTGTGACACAAACATGCTTAGGTTTACTCTTCCACCCCTCCCTGACTTGTCTTTGACTCTGTCTTCCTCTCTCGCTCCCTCTCTGGTGGATGCGGATACCTACACCTGCTTTGCTTAGGCAGCAGCATGTGTATTTTAAGTGATGCTCATGATCAGCTGATGGCCTCTGCACGAATTGCAGCCCTTCTCTAGCTGATTGCACGTGGAACAGCTATGGTAACATTCCCGTAGCCAATTGCATGGAAACACACTCCAATACCTAGGAACATCATGTTGGTTTTGGGCCTTTCCATTCCCTGTGAGCAGGAACTCGATCTGTTGTTTGGCAAACAGCATCTCAGATGGATTGGGGATTTTCCTATAACAACATACACTGTGGAAACAGGTCAACACACAGGAGGGGGATGTGCCTGACCTGACTACAGCCTGTAAGTGCTGCTATACTGCATTTGAAGTAATGTTGGTTTAACAGGGTGTGTGTGGATATGGCTGTCCTACATGTTGCAATACCTGCCATGTCAGTGCTCTGTGTATGAAGAATCCCCATCTGTAGGGTCTTCTGCAGACTGGGCAGTGTATGGTGCCTTTGGTTTCATGTGTTACCCACAGAGCACCTATCTGTGAACTGCAGAAGGTAGTGTGAGGATTGCAGTCTGTAGATGGAACCATGACAGTTACTGACTTCATATCCCTCATAGGATATATGTTGCAACAAACCCTGTTACAACAGTAAATGTATGAGGTTATCACAGCAACATGTCAATATTGGCCCTGTGTATGTGCTTTCAGCCACACGTCTGTCAACCTTTGTACATATGTCAAGCACTAAGAGGTGCATATGTGCTGTACACCATAATTAGCGACATCATCTCTGATAACAAGCTAGTGAGATATCAGACTGATACACGTTAAGTACAGTATATTTGATGACATAACCTGGACATTCTGTGGTTGTGTGTACAGTACTGAGGTCTGTGTACTTATGGTGAATGTCGACAGTGTGTGTAATGTTAATATGTACTTTGGCCTGTGTACAGACTGGGGTAGATGTCATTGTTCTTGGTCCCGTCCTATCTGATGTTACATGCTGCTCCACTGTATGTTACCATATTGGCTTACATGTTTGTAGGGCCATACACACACATGTCCCATACCACAGACAGGCATCGAACCACACTGTGTAGCAGCCCATTATATGTAGGGTTTGTGAGTGAGTAGCACATATGAGTATGGTGTTGAACAGATAGTCCATATACTGTAATAATATGCTAGCATACCATATGTGACCGTGGCTGTGTTTACATTGGATGTAGCTATGCATTGTCACACAGGTGTATCTTGCCCTGTACTGTGACATGCCTGTAGACCCTGCTATATATGCAGGTACATGTGCATTCCTCCATAGGAAATGTAGGCCAGTGTTGAGCCAGTCTGCCTGTAGCCTGCGCAGTGCTTTGTTACATGTCTAGCAGCTTAGTGTACTTACCCAGTGAGATGTCATGTCCAGATATTTGCCAGATGAACTGCTGCTGGGCCTCCCTTAACAGTCATGTATGCCAGACAGAGCAGTGGGATTCTGTACAGATATATGCCAATATCTAGTGGGTAGTATGTGGCCATGGCACCTCTGTACCAGCGGTTAGTATGTGTTAGGACAGACAGGGGTGTGTGAATGCATAACCTTTGGGGGCATATGTATACCAGTCATTATGTGTTATACCCATCTACATGGCTGTTAACATCCACACTGTCAGGCTTGGTCCACATGTTTTGCACTGAGGGATTCTGTGTATACCTATAGACTGTCCAGAGTGTGTCAGAATGTCTACATATATTGGCCAATATCTATGCTGTAGTCCATAGTAGCGTTACATGCTAGCAGCGGTACTGTACTATGATGTCCTTAGGATGTCTGTCAGTAGCCAATGGCGCACTTGTGAAAAGCAGATGTGACCTCCCACACACACCATGTCTGTGAAGACAATCGCTATTACAGTAACAATAGTCTACTGATATATCTGCTAGACATACCTGACATCTCCTTGCGCTACGTAATTCGGACTATAGGGGCTGAGGTAGGCCTACACTCCATGTTCAGGGCATATGGTGGAAATATATGTATATATAATTATCCAGATATCTATATAGATATATGCACATTTACATATCAACATATATAGATGGGTATGTATATGTACATAGATATACATATACACACCCAGATATGTACATATACACAGCAAAATATGTCTACACATATACAGATAGTGATACATATGCACATATACGTATATCACACTGCAATTCCTGCCAGCAGTCCACTGCTGTTGTATCCCCCACACATACAGTGGGGCTGGGACCATATATTTGTGGGCTTCACCTACACCATACATGTGTGCCCATATGCACTCCAGAGGCCAGTGTATGTAGCAGTGGTATATGGGCTTGTATTATTGAGTCTGGGGGGAGGTGCATCATAAATAAACTGTTACAATATGTGTGGGTATCAGGTGTGAGCTGCCAAGGTATCTGGATGTACAATACCATACAATTCACCTATATTGACATTACTTACATAAATTGGGTTAATGCAGGCCTACTGCCTCCTGCCATACAGACTGTTCTGTTTGTCAGTGTGCTTGTGATGGTGTCAGTTATGCCTTGTTATGTAACAGTTACATCCCATGTGGTCAACTGAAGTCTTTACCACCTAATGATTGTGTACAGAGTGTAGATAGAGGCTGCTGAACTATATACCTACATTACTTACTGTTGATTGTTTGGGATCCTGTGGCCCAGTCTGTCTTTACTATTGTACTATTTGAAGGGCTTGGCCTGGACAGCAACAGTTGTGAACCTTTCCAGACTACTGCATTAGTATAACTGTTTCACAGTTGCATTACTCTGATTATATTGATGTCAGTGTCTGAACAGCTATGTGACATGGCATATAAATCTGTAATATTACACAAATAATGGTTTACCATTTCTGCAGACCTGTGTGTGGTGTTTTATCCTATGACCTCTCTGTGAGTATATGTTGCCGGCGACTGTCATTTGTATGGGTGACTCATCCAGTGTCCAGTCGTTAAGGTGTTAACTGTAGGCATAGTGGCTGTTCCATATTGTGTGCACCTACTACATAAGTATCTTACTGTACATATCTCTGCGTGTGTATGTGTAGTCACATGTATATCTATCTATATATATATATTATTTATATATATCTGTATCTTCATATATGTGTCTGTGTATATCTATTCTAGGGATGCTGATAGCTTCCACTATTCCACTATTTACATTTCCTATTGGAGCCAGACTATACTGCATGATATGTTACCAATACCAGCCTGACATCATACAGGTGGGATGTAGTACTGTTAACATCTTGTGCCCATGTTGTGTCAGGTCCTGGTTATGAGATCTGCATCACTTGGTAGAGTATTGCAGCATGGACATGTTTGGCTGTGGGGGGGTGAGTATGCCTATTCGTACAAGACATATATTGTTTGGGGCCTCTCAACCCCATTAATGGTGCATGTAGACATATACGTTTTTGTTAAGCTCCCATTGATATCTACACATGTATGTCCATATATACCCCTCTCTCTCTCTCTCTCTCTATATATATATATATATATATATATATATATAGAGCTATGTCTGTATATACCTACATATATATATATATATATATATATATATATATATATATATATATATATATATATATATATATATATATATATCTGCTTACATATATGTAGCTTGCTGTGTATATGCTGACATATAGGTGTAGACATATATATGTGTTGATGTAGCCATTTGCATGTATATATGTTCAGATATATTAATATATATGTATGTATATATATATATATATATATATATATATATATATATATATATATATATATATATATATATATATATATATATCACATATATAGATATGTTGTATCTGTTTAGATATTAATATATTTACACACACACACACACACACACACACACACACACACACACACACACACACACACACACACACACACACACACACACACACACACACACACACACACACACACACATCTAAATGGTGGAATGCATTCTCTGTACTGTTTAATGTCTGGGCTGGATGATATGTTTGTGAAAACATCCAGGTTATGTATATCTGGCATGGCTTAGTGATAAATCACTTTGTCTATGATGTGCAAGGTCTTTGGTTCGAGTCTTGTAGAGGCTGTTTGTTTTGTTGCTGGGCAGAATATGGGCCATTGGCTACAGAGTGATTAAGGCACTTTAAAGCAGTTGCAATCGGGTTTGCATGGGTTTGGGTGGAGGTAAGCACTGCTAACTTTCGGTTACAGTTTCTTATACTCATTTAGCTTCTGTATTGCTTAACCTGTGTAGGCATTGCTTACCCTTGCACAAACAGGCTTAAACCCGCTTACTGCTGCTTAAAAGTGCTTACTCCCTCTTACCCCCCTGCTAATTTCTTTAAAAGAAAAGAAAAAAGGGTTGATAGGAAAGTGGTGAAAAAGGGGCACAAAGTGGGGAAGACAGTAGGGAAAATAGCTAGGGATGCACAGGAAGGGTGTAGGGAAGGTCCATAACTGCCCATTTCTTCTACAGCAACAGCTGTGCATATACACTGAATTTGGAGGTAGGTTTAGACACTCAAACCCCTGGGAGAGGAGTAAGGAGAACAATAATAAGTTGTGATGTCAATTAGACCAGATTACATGTGTCCAGTGGACCTGTGTACGAAATGGACCACTAAGTATAGGGCGAGATTTTTTTGTGGAAACAGATTGCCTCTTTTTTTTTTTTTCAGGTGAGAGTGGGAATGAGTAGTAGGTTTATTTGGGGAGGTAGGTTGGGTAGGTTAACAGACAAGACAAACAAGACACATACAGGGGTGGTATATGACACATGTGGGGGTGAACACCTTGATGAGGAGGGGTGTTGGGATATCGGAAGCCCAAAAGCTCCCTAGTGGTAACAGTGGGACTGAGGTCCCCACCCATGGGTAGTCACCACTGCTCCTTCACAGCCCTGAAGGTGGCTGTGCTGGGGGCTGAGTCGCAGAGTCAGGCTAACTCTCTGATTGTGATACATGGCCCTCGAGCTGGTGTAGAAGATCACCAAACTGCTCGTTGATCGCTCTACACACCACAACCCTGACATGGTGATGGGTGACCAGTGCCTGTCTGCGCCCACTCCCAGGAAGGGGGCAAGATCCATCCCCTGAGGTGGTTGCACCTGAAGGTGGTGCAGGACCAAAGGACAGGGAGGTCCCGGGTTGGGCCTCAGACATGCTGGTGCCCAGTGCCACGGCCAACTGAGGTGAGACAGGCAGGTCCGCTGGGACCGGCCTCACCAAGCGCGCTATAGTGTTTTCATTTCATCATAATTTTTGGGTTAGTAACAGTCAACACATTCCAGGATTAGGTATAACAGCATGCATAGATATTCCCATTATCTCAGACACCAGATACGGAACAGTTGCACAGCAAACAGAACACATGCATATATGGGACTACAGTGGTAATAAGAACAGCATGCAGGTACATTGATGGCACCATGCCACCAATGTTGGAATAATTCAGTATATAGCACATGCATGGGAACCATTAATATTTTATCAAATAATTAGATACTATCAGAACATAGGTGTCATTACATACCGGTTGGGGTGGGTATGTTGATTATTGTTGGAGATATGGTGGGAGCGGAGGAGAAAGATGTCAATTAGCAACTAGTATATTCCTGTAGTCCACATTACTTTCCTAGTCAGTGCTGTTATCTGTACCTTACAAGTCTTACTACACTACCCTATAGCCTTAGTTTGGACAGTGATATGGCTGTCATCATCATTACACATGAACCGGTATTACCTGCAGTATACACCTCTTACCTGGTATACCTGTGGAGGGAATGTTTGTTAACACTAACTGTACACATCCTCCCAGATTTCAGGTTGATGTTTTGCACTATGCTATCCAAATCTTTCTGCACAGACTCTGGCCATGTGTTGACCACATGCTGGTGTGCCTGGACATATCTAGAATATTGCCCTCTTCCACCTTTAGTGACCTGACACACACCTATACATGCTTTTCTGCACAGTTATATTATGTAGCACAGTGTGGGTGACAGTGACCAGTACAGGTTATAATGGTCTGTATTTCACAGCACAGTGTTCGTATCCAACGTACCCGTGGGAGCAATGTTTGTTAGCACTACCTGACTGTTGCCACACAAAGCTCCAGATTACACATTAGTATCATGTACATACATACACACTCTGGTCATAGCTTGACAACATGGGAGTGTAGATAGGACATACCTGATATATTACTCTCCTAACAGTTTCAGGGGTTGCTACAGTGACAGGTGTTTTCTCATAGATGTCTACCAATCACTTGTATTCCCTGTTTACTGGCTAAACATCTGGGATCATCCCACAGACTTACCAGGGGGACAGGGGGACAGGCAGCAGATATGGGCACATATACTGGACATTCTGGCCTCATCTGTACAGTTGTGGAGTATGAATCTGTATGCAGCCTAATTCCATTCCCAGGATTCAGACCATGGCTGTGTCTGCTACAACTTAAACACTGTCCATCACAGTTGTGCCTGCTATATAGATATTGTTGTATATCTCCTATCTGCTTTTGCATTCTGACCTTGTATTACAACACTCTTCTACTGATTTCCTAGACAGTTTTATGTTGTAGGACAGTGTGGGTGACAGTGATGTGTAATACCTCATTATTCAGAGCAACTGCATATCATTCTTGTATTTCTGGGCACAGTGTTGGTATCTGACAGACCTGTGGGAGGAATGTTTATTAGCACTACCTGAATGTTCCCACACACAGTACCAGATTCCACATTACTATTATGCACATACATCTCACTCTGTTACTGTACACACTCTGACCACAGCTTGACAAATTGGGGTGTAAATGGGAAATACGTGGCTTCTTAGTCACATAAGGTATTGGAGAGTTGCTAGTATGCCAGCTAGTTCTCATAGCTGTGCGTCGATCAGTTGTATTTTTTGTTTGCTGCCTATATGTCTGGGATCATCCCACTGATTTCCCAGGGGGACAGGTTGACAGGCAACATATATGGGCCACTTTAATAGACATTCTAGGCATATCTGTACAGTTGCGGGGAATGATTCTGTATGGAAACTACTACCACTGGCCGAATTTGAACCGTGGCTGTGTTTGCTAAAACAACAACAGTTCACAGCCCAGTTGCATGTGCTATTCAGTTTCTGCTGTCTGCATTTTCCCTGTTTACTGTCTATGTGTCTCTCAGTTGTACTAAATGGCCTCTGGGGATTACACCTGTCATATACAGGCATTCCTACACATTCAATTTATGGTGCACAGTGTGGGTAACAGTGCTTAATACTACAGTACTATTACATGATTGTATATATACATTACCGTATGATACCAGGATATACACATACAGTCCAGCAGTTAGACCTATTTTGTCAGGCTATTACACTTTTATTGACTTATAAACAATATGAGACTCTTACTGCCATATTCTGTAGTATATGCAGTACTTGCCATGAACAATACAGGTTTTATACTAGCAATTAATTTACTACTACTTTTATTTTTATTTCCTATGACAGTAAATGCATGAGTATTACTGACCTGCCTCGAGTCGCAACCACTCCAGGTGACTGATGTGGGCATCCTGGTTCACGGCCCACTCCATTGCAGCTGTGGGTGACATAAGAGGAATACTTAGCCATACCTATGCATGATATACCTGAGCTGGAAATTATTACACACATACTGGAGTGATACTTACACACATCTGGAACATCCCCTGACACTCTAGCCTCTTGGAGCCACTCCTCCAAGAGGTGCCCTTTACGCCGCTTCAGGTCGGCATAGTGGTGCCTGACCTGCTCATCAGTTCGGGGTATGTCAGTGGCACTGGTGAGATCACGGGCGAGACGGTTCCAGGCCTCCACCTTATATTGGGAGCCCTGGTACTGGCCCTGCAGCAGTCTCTGAGCATGGTCTTTAACTAGGAGTCCTGCCATGATCTTGGACTCCTGGATGCACCAGCACTGCACCCAGAAGCACACACCTTCTCCCCTTACTGCCATAGTGCCTGCAAGGGGAAGCTACAACCAGTTATGAGATGTATTCCCGCCTCTTGGGTTTAAGTAGGGCCGATTTCCCGCACTTTTCCGTGATTGGCTGGTTTTGAAATGGCTACGCTATGGGCAAACCTGCTTAACTAAGGTTGGCATTGTTTAAAGGACTATAACTCTGGGCACATTGAGTTAGCTGGTCTACACATTGCTTACACCTCCTAAGCTGGCCTGTGCAATGCTTAGCATTGCTTACATTAGACTTTGTATTATATTTCCTTTTGGGCATTGATTTCTTATTCATTGCATCTTATATATCTGCCAGGTATCCACGATTAATGTGTACGTACACTCTATGGGGTCCTTGTGTTTTATTGGGGACTTCAACATTCTATTACAATTACACCTCACTTCTGGGCTTACTGCTGTACTGCAGTTCACATATTTATGTTATGTAGTGGGTTATGGAACATATAACTGTATACTGATTCCTTTCACAGGTTCAGTTTGGTTTTACTATGGTGAGGACTTGTTTGCTGATACCTCATTCATCTGTACTTCTGTGATGGCTTGATGGTTAACTGCTGTGACTATTGTGTGTGGAGTCCTGGGTTCGAGACCTGCATGGTCATTTATTTTGTTGATGGCCAGAACAAGGGCCATGGGATACAGAGTGATTAAGGCACTTTTGAGCAGGTGTACATGGGTTTGCCCATAGGTAAGCACTGATAACCTGCCGTTACATCTGCTTACTGAGAGTTAGCTTTAGAATTGCTTAGCCAGTGTAGGCATTGCTTACCGCCACACAAACGGGCTTATGCCCACTAACTAGTGCTTAAATATGCTTACTACTGCTTATTTGTGCTTAAATATGCTTACTAGTGCCTTATTCATTATGACACTGACAGCTTACATGTGCATTTACTGCAGTACTCCAGTTCATAAAAATATGTTATTTAGTGGGTTATGCAACATAAATATTACTCATAACGTGCTTTGTCATGGAAAATTGAATCTGCTGCAGTGAGACTCGAATGAGGAATGCCTGCTCAGAAGGCAAATACTCTGCCCACTACACTATTGCTTTGCTGCTTCATTTGCATTTATCTTCCTTGTTATCCTCTTCAGCCATTTAAGCTACATTAACCGTAGCTAAGTGATGGGTACACCCACACATTCAAGGTTAGCTTTAATTGGATTTAAAAAAAATAAATAAAAGGGTTTCTTCATTTTATTTATATGTACTGTTGCTGTTGTACACATGGGGGACTGTTGGTGGGGATATGCGGACACCTATGAGCAGTCTCGCTCATTTCTTACCCCTCTCTGCTGTTCTGCATTGCGGGGGCATGTATATTCTGAGGGTTCTGCTCTCAAACACGTCCCCTGCACTCTTGCGCGCTCAATGTAAGATTAGGAGCTCATGCAGCACACCTCATTAATATGCATGGCGTGCTGCCATCCTGCTCCTAAATGGTTGCTTCCATGCAGGACTAAGCTAGTCCTGCAAGGAAGATTAGTAAATCTGGGGGATTGTGTTGTTAAATCAGTATCTGTGGTACTTCAGAATCAGTACATGTAAAATGGAATGCCTGGAATATCATTACTGTTATGTTTACTGGTCCGGGACTGGTACTCTAAGTTAGATTTGCTTAAGCTTTTTAGTTCTGCTCTATAGGCATCCTCCTTTTCTGGAAAATTACATAATTGCTTAAAATATATTGTGCACAGAAATAAGGAAATTAGTGTGTTTGAGAATGTCTGGCTATGACGAAGGTTACAGTATGATGGTATTTTGGCCATCTAGAAGTCTTTCTGGAGGTTAAGATATCTGTTGAGGCATTGTGTATCATTTCTGTGGAAGAAATAGGTCTCTGAAATAATAGCCTGTAGTTTACATCCACAGAAATCAATAGCATTAAACACTGCATGTCTGTACTCCCCACCCCACCTACATCCTGTCTCTCTCTCTCTCTCTCTCTCTCACACACACACACACACACACACACACACACACACACACACACACACACACACACACACACTACCACTATCAAATGAAGTAAAATGATGTGCAAGTTCTTGGCTATTGTGATGCGAAAGAATTACAATAATGAATAATGTAACCATGGAGATTTATTTTACTTAACATTGTAGGCTGAAAGCAGTTTCTGTGGTTAGGCAGTTGGACTGGGGGCAAATGCTTATGTGTGAATAGCTGCAGTTCTGTCTTGCTTTGCAAGAGTAATGTACATTTCACTGAAGTAAGATCGACTGCAAGCTCTGAAATCTGAGTATGGTTTATATGGTGGGAAAGTATCCTCATCTTCATGACATTGTCCTCTTTCTTTTTTTTTTTTTTTTTTTTTATGCCTTTAACCTGACAAGATCAAATCGTATACTGTGGTTGGGGTTGTCAATAGAGATTGGGGCAGTGTGTGACTGGAACAAGTGGCCCTGATGCTTACTGTTAAGCTAGCTTTGTAAAACTAATACTTTAACGTCTGTACTTTAAGATGAATGTACAATAATTACCAAGCTTATGAGTAGTTCATATCTTGCATATCTGTTAATTGTCTATACAGAATGTTTACTTAAAAATATTTCTAATATGTTGAGGGGACTATGTCTGTGTGAGAATGAAATAAATGGCCATTTACTGTTGTAATTCTGGCTTTGCAAAACGAATGTGTCTGTGGGGGTAAGCAATATGCATTCAGGCTGTGACTATTGTCTCTGTACACCAGATGTAGTATTTTAATGCAGGAAGGAGAAAGGTAGAAACTGTAGTGGTGGGTAATGAAATGACTGCCCCCATTTTATTTTTAGTCCTGCAAAGCCAGAATTAAGCCAGAATGTAAACTGTGACAGTGTGTGCATCACAAATGCATTACTATAGTCTTTTCTTTAATCCTGGCAGGGCCAAGACAGATAGTTGAACATAGGGCATGGCTAAGGGAGACTGTTAATAAAATGAGTGCTGTTCCTAAAGCTGTACTTTAAAATGTACACAACAGTTGCATGTAATCATTTCTGTAATATCTTCATTTCAGAGTTACAACCATGATAACCAGAATGATGAGTGAACAGAGTGTTACAGTGTCCTATCTGAAATCTATTACTTTTAGAGACCTGACTTTGGATGAAAAGTTAAGAATTAAGAGGACTGGAAGACCCACACCTGATATGAAGATGGAGTCTCAAGGTACAAGTAGGTCAAGAACATACACACCCAGCTTCAGCAGCTCTGTGTATGACAAACACACATGGATCTGTGGTTGTGAGGAAACAAACAGCTTGTACTGCTTCCCATATTTACTGTTCGGTGGACAGGATGCATGGACATCAAGGGGTATTAATGACCTGAAGAGAATGGAAGAAAAGTCCAGAAAGTATGAACAGTCTGCTAAACATTTTGACAACCAAATAAGTCTATCAGTGTTGGGAACTGTGGATATCAGGTCTCAGCTGAGTAGTGGATACCGGTTATCAGTGGAAAGACTCAACAAGAAAGTGGAAGAAAACTGTCATGTTCTGTCACTTATAATAGGCTGCATCAAGCTGTGTGCTGAAGAAGAAGTTGCTTTAAGAGGCCAAGTTGAGTCTGAAGACTCTCTGAGTGCTGGAATGTTCCAGAGACTGGTAGACTTCACCTGCAAGATTGAAAATACATTGGTTGAACACATGAAAACTTCAACTGTTTTAAAGGAACATCAAAAACCATTTGAAATGAACTCCTGGACTACATGCTAACAATATGCAGAGAAGAAATAAAAAAATAGATTTGTACTGCAGAATTTGTAGCAGTAATTGGAGATGAAACCATTGATGTTGCTGTGCTGTGGCAAATTGCCATTGTGTTCCATTATATTGTCAATGGACAGGTGTTGGAACATTTTTGGGGATACTTTATACCACCTGGTATGGTAAGAGAATAGTTGAAGGAAGTAGTGGGAGACAAGCATGAAAAAGTGATTACTCAGAGTTATGATGGTGCATCTGTTATGAGTAGCATTCAGCATGGAGTCCAGGCCATCATAAGAGAGGAGTTTAAATATGCCTATTATGTACACCGCTATGCCCACCAACTTAATGTGGTAATGCAAAGAGCCACACTACAGATTACTGAAGCAAGGACATTTTTTTTAACACTTGGTGGAATTCCAGCATTTTTCTCTTGTTCAGTTCAAAGACAAGCTGCTCTGGATAATATAGTAGCATGATGCATGCCAAGAGTGTCAGGAACATTGTGGAATTTTAACATCCATAATGTAAATGCAGTGTATGAAAACTTAGAGTTGCTGACATAGTGTTTTCATTTTTTGTACAAGTGTCTTACATCTGCTACAGTAACTGTACAGGAAGCAAATGGGCTACTGTGAACAGTTGAAGATGATGGATTTAAATTTTGGCTTGCTGTTTTCCATCGTATAATGCCCCATGTTGACATTCTTTACAGGCAACTTCAGTGTCGTACCACAGATGCAACCACTGTTGAAAATGATGTGCATATATTTGTGAATGCAATTCACAGTGTCAGATCAGATATCGACGGCATTGCAGAACAGTATCTACAGACAGAGAACATCATGTCAAAAGGTAGACGAGGGCCATCAGCATCCCGACCACTGCATGAGACATTGTCAATTGCTGCAAAGAAGTGTGTGATGTCATAAAGTCTGAGGCAACATCACAATTTCAACAAACCGGCCATCTTCAAGCTTCTCAACTACTACTGCCTGAAAAGTTTTCAACATACATAAGAGAGTTTCCAGAAAATTTGTTCATAGCAACAATAGACAACTATCCATTCCTGTTGAGGGGCAACTTAGAATGGAACTTGGAGTGATGTATCATTGTGAAGACTTTGCAGCAGGTGGCAGTGCAGTCCAGATGTTAAAATTCTTGGTGGACAACTCATTAACCAGTGTGTTTTCAGAGATTTACAATGTGTTGTTAATTATAATTGGATGCTGTATTTAGAAGAGAAGAAGTTAATATATCTATTGATAAGCCTACTTGCTGATATTTCTGAGCAGTTTTAGCCTGTAAATTTAACCTAGCTATTAGACATCACCCTAGCCTTCCTTACCTCATGCAAGGTCCTACTAATGTTAATTAATTTAGTTATATTAGAACTTGCACAGGCTGATATTATGTGGATTATGACTCCAAATAACCTAGCTACTAGAAATTACCCTAGCGTTGCCTACTTTTAAGTTAATTTCAGTTGTTGTTCATTAAATGTAGTTGCTTTAATAATTTTGTATAGGCTATTTAATGTTTTTTTGCACTATAGTCTACAGTAATTGTTCTAGCTAATGATAGCATTTATGTTGCTGTGAAATTTGTATTAACTGTTAATCTGCTCAGTTGTTATCTTCTTTATCTAAGCTCCTAAAGTGAGTACTAATTAGTTGAAGAAGGTTGTAGGGGGCTAATGCTTTTTTTATGTGCCTCACAATTTTAGTTTTTCAGGAGTCTATATGATGTTTTCCTGTGTCTAATCTGCATTGCTTTTTGACACTCCACTCAGCTACTGACTTGCACTCCTCCCCACCATTTCTCCTCCCATTCTTGCAAAGACTGTAACCTAATTGCCATTTTATATTTATTTGTCTCTGTCTCTTTTTCAGCTTATACGCCTTGTGCTGTGATACAGGCTGTCCCCCTATCAACAACATAGCAGCATAAAAGAAATCCATACTGAAATGAAAATAAAATCCAACCTCTAACCCTTATGTGGGCTACCTAGAAGTGCTTCACTCAGCCTCACCGTGTAGGTGATATCCTACATTTTTACAGGTTTAACTATATATTAGTGAGTGCTTTAGGTAAACCTATTTGTAAGGGCCAGCACACCTGTGGACCTACCCCGAGGCTGTCCATCCCCTCTTTTTTATTCTTCTCTGCCTTACCTCCTATCCAGCTTAGTGAATTAGTGTAATTCCCCATATAGACCACTAGAGGGCAGCAGAACACAAGGCTTTAAAAACTGTATCGTTACTTCTAGCTGAACTCCACCAGCTCTATCGAACACCTATTTCCAGTTATCCCTGTAGGATCTTTACTTCCTGATATTCCCCCCTCCCACAGAAAGGCATAAAACAGGGATTTACCTTTTAGTCATAACAGTAGATAATCTAGATAGCTCAATCTTCTGTCTCTTAATACCCCTGCTTCTAGGCTCTTTACTAAATACCTACTCCCCTATGCACCTAGAACTAAGGACACCCTTTGCATTTCTTTTTTATGGAAAGTAATTAAAGAAAGTGCCATGTACCTACTCAAAGCTGTATAGATCTCAGTCTCACTGAATAACTGATTACCTCTCAGCTTCTCTCAGCTCTAACCCACTCCGATCACCCTGCGGGCTCACTCCACTCCCCTACCCTACCCTACCCCCAATTCCCACACACCCCAGGGGTCCTAAACTTATACTTCCTTAACCACACCCTCTCTCCCAAACATCCAATCTAATACTTCAACCAACCTATATAATTTAACCACACCACACCTATTTACTTTTCCCTCACCTCCTACATCCAGTACCTCTTCCTAAACCTCTTAAGATTATTCATTACCTTATCACTGCTCCCACACAATGAACTTTATAAAACCCTTACTTTCTTTTATCTTATCTTACCCAGGTCCTGCTGTAGCTATATAAGAAACCCCTTATAATATGTCTTCAACAACTAAACCTATCCTAACCAAATGTATACTCCTAGTTACTCTCATATCTATTCTCACCTCTGCCTATCTCTTCATCTCCATTGATAAATTTAATTATGACTACTTCAACTATTCTCCTAAATAAACAGCTAGTCACAAGTACACCCTTACCCATTTTCAAATAAATACCATTTCCACACCCTGCTACCCTAGCCAAGTATCATCGACTTACTCATATTAAATTCAATAACACAACTGTAAAGAAGCTAAAATACCCTCAACTACCCATTTTCTGCCCTACAAACTCCCACCTTAAAAGACGGTGACATCCACCCTAGCCCAGGCCTAACAAACATCCCAACTTTTACAACTTCTTCTACCACTCCCACCACCCTAACTACCCAAACCTGTCTCTCTAATTCCTTACTTTTAGGTCATCTCAATATCCACAGTATAAATAATAAAATCCCCCCAGGTTGCAACATATTGAGACTCGACTGCATAAAATGTAGGGGTGGGGGAGTATCACTACTGTATAAATCCACACTACAGATCTCCTCTATATCTTATAACCCACCTTAAGATAGTAAGGCTGACGTTCTTATCTCCCGACTTCAACTAAACGCTTCCAAAGCCCTATACATTATCTGCATTTACTTACCCACCGGTAATAATATCACTACAATAGAAGACATTCTAAGCTGGGTATCAACTTCTTACCCACAAGAAACTATTATACTAGGTGACTTTAATACTGACTGGAAATGTGTAAACACAGATAATCCTTCATCAGATATTAATCTTCATGGCTTTAGTCAAACTGTTGCCCCCGCCACTAGACTTAACAAACCTAACAACAAAGAGATTATATTAGATTGGATACTCATTAATAAACAACAGCAAATTTACAAGGTAGGAACTCTACCAGATGACTTAAGTGTTCATATGTTAACTTACATTATAAGACAAAAGAATGACATCCCTAACACCCCCATTTACAAGTTCTCTCAAACCAACAACCATTTTAACCCTGTATTATTCCAAAATGAACTTAATGCCTGTAACTGGTGCCCACTAAAAACTCTCCCTCTTGAGTGGGCTGTTAAATATTTCCCCTCTAAATTCTTAACTATCCTTGATAAGCATGCTCCTAAATGTTCTATCAGAATGAAGTCCAAACCTGCCCCCTGGCTTTCAAAAGAAACTAGACAACTCATATTGCTTATGAATAAATCTTGGACCAAGTGGAGAGCATCCAAAAATATCTCAGAGCAACAAACATTTAGACAGCTAAGGAATACTACAAAAAAGCTATACTGACTGACAAAAAAACTACTATTGTAAACTACAGCAATCTCACCATAACAATCCACAAAAGTTCTGGTCTAGCATTAATAGACTCCTACACCCAGGGCACTCCAGCACACCACCCCCTATAGGGGCTGATAACAATACCTCTCTTCAAACTGCCAATGCCTTCAATACCTTCTTCACAGACACCATAAAATCTCTAGACTGTCAACTTTCCACAAACAACTCTAATCTCCTAACCTCTTTACCTGATACTCTCCCAACATTCCAAATGCAACCCATCACTGCCTCGTACATCCAAAAACATATACATAAACTTAAGCCATGTACCCCTTCTGCTGACCAAATATCATCTGAATACCTGCAAAAAGCAGCTAAAGCAGTTGCTTATCCTGTATTCATCCTTATAAAAAGAACCACAAATGAAGGAACAATCCCTGATATCTGGAAAATCTCCCACATTATCCCTCTACATAAAGGTGGAAACTCCAATGAGTATTCCAACTACAGACCTATAGCTCTCTTATCACCCTTAGCAAAAGTTATGGAAAAATGCATTCACCGTCAACTAATTAACCACTTAACCCAACATAATATACTAGCTGTCAGCATGGTTTCAGGCCATTTCATAGTACCACCACAGCCCTCCTATATTTCACCGACTCCATCAATAAAAACCGTAATAACAACATCCTCTCATCAGCACTCTTTATTAATCCGTCAAAAGCCTTTGACATGGTCACCCACCCCCTACCCCTAAAAACTCTTGAATCCCTTGCTCTTGACACCAAAGCTGTTCTCTGGTTTAAGTCCTACCTTAACAATAGGCAACAAGCATTCCTTTGGGAGAATAAACTATCTTCCCACCTGCCAGTCTCCCTTGGAGTCTCTCAGTGTTCCATTCTTGGTCCACTTCTATTCTCAGTATTCATCAACAACCTTCACTTAGCAATCCCTCAAGCTACCTGCATACAATATGCAGATGATTCCATGCTCATATGTTCTGCCAACTCCACATCGGAACTACAATCCCTAACCCAGACAGTATTTAACTCAGTCGAGCCATGGTTCTTAAAACGTTGCCTCCTTTTGAATGCCAAATAAACCAAGCTCTTACTCTTCACACCTATCAGTAAGTCCCCCCGATCAATTTCTCTGTCAAATCAAATAATGACACCATTATAACCCCCGACTCTACCACCAAACTATTAGGAATCTTAATTGACAATAACCTTACATTTGACAATCATATAAATAATACAATAAAAAATGTAAATAGAAAATTGGGCTCCCTATATAGAATAAAATCCTTCTTAACACCAACAGCCAGAACTACAATTGCCCACTCCCATCTAATCTCCACTCTTCTTTATGCTTCCCCCATCTATACTAACCTAAAGAAAAATAATCTCACTAAACTAGCTAACTCCTATAATAATATTGCCAGGTTTGCCACTGGGAACCCATTTTGAACTCACCACTGTCTGAACCTAAAGCAGCTAGATTGGCTTGAACTAAAAAACATTCTGATACTTTCCCAACTTACCATTGTTCATAGGATATTCTATCAACCTAACAACACACCGATACTCTCTAACCTTATTATCCCCTATACAAACCTCAATTCCTTATGCTCTTCCACTAAACTACTAGCTTGCATTAACAAGTCTAATAACTTGGCAGGTGACTCCTTGTTTTCTAATACTGCTGGAAAATATTGGAACATGTTGCCATCAGATCTAATGGTACTTCCCTCCTTCCCACTCTTTAAGCAAAGGCTGAAGCAACTTCTTAAAACTCACTGGTTATGCCCTTGCTGTTACCCTGACTAATTGCTTTCTCTTTTGCTATTTTCTCTATACTGTCTCCCTCACCTTTTAACACTACTTACCCCTGGGTAGTGGTAACTGTCTTAAATTGTTTTTGGAAATAGGAGATGAATTAAACTGTGAACATACTGTAAACAACCTCACATATCGTAATGCAAGAGTATCTTATTCCTTTCAGGTTGTGTGTTTCATAATTAGCATACTTCTCTTTAGCTAAGGCTCTCTAATTATTTTTAACTACATTTTTCTTTATATTTGTGTAAATAATTATTTTTGAATATTGTGTTTGCTTAAATAGTATGACTTTGTAACTACTATTCTTTCGTTTATTTTTATCATAATTTTTTTTTCTCTTATATTTGTACATTATAAATTTTTGAATGTTACTATGGAGCTTTTCTCCCCGGGCGTCTGCTGAAAATGGAAATATATCCAGCTGGACCAGCACGGTTAACAAATGTAAAATAAATAAAAATAAAAATAGCCACCACACCAATGTCAACTGCTGAGGTAGAAAGGTGTTTCTCAACACTGAAAAGAATTAAAACGTTTCTTCGTAGTACAATGGGGCAAGAAAGAATGAATGCATTGGCTATGATTTCCATAGGAAAGGAGTTAACACAGAGTATAACTAACTTCAACCAAAAAGTTATTGATTTGTTTGCACAAAATAAAGAGAGATGAATGGACTTTATTTATAAGTAACAAACCTGAGAAATACCCAGAGGAGCACAATAGAGGCACTTATTTGGTACTATACTACAAGCACCTATTTGGAACCAGGCAGGGTCATGTGAATAGTGTTTGCTTGGGGAAACTTTAAACTATCCCTTTTGAGTCTCCAGGAAAAAGGGGGGAAAAGAAATCCAGTATGACCTGATGCGTTCCAGACCAGATCACAGCTTCTCTTTGGGTGCAGAAATCCAGTATGACCTGATGCGTTCCAGACCAGATCACAGCTTCTCATCAGGTGCAGAAACAAAGTACCAAGTACTGTTTGCAGCATACTGCAGAGGTAAATCTTCAAACTGACCTGTATATACATGTAACAATATGCTGTGTACAGTATTCAGCAAGTGCCATAGTGACGGAGCATTTATTTCATGTAAATTGGTAAGCATGGCTAGCATTGATTCCACTGTACTATAACTCTGCCCCTTTCAAGTTGGCCACACCCCTTCCCATTGCCCCCACCCATTAAGCTGTATCCTGTAGCCCCCCTTTGATTTGACGTCACCAGCCGCCACTGCAACTGGGACTTTAAAGATGCTGGCTGTCAGTGATTATGCCATCTTAACAGATTTTCATTCCTTAAAAAAAATCATCTAGAAAAAGCATCGGATTACACATCTTAAATGCATTTTCACCCAATACGATCACCTTAGGCTTTTGATCTGGGCTAAAGTATGACAACAGCAGAAATACCTTGTGACTGCTGACAGCCAGAGGCAGATTATGAGATACAGTATGATTTAATGAGTCCTACTTTGAGTACTTTCCAGGTGGCAACTAGCAAGGGCAGCATTCTGACAGATTATGCACCAATAACATGCAATGACCCCTGTGTTCTGGATTGTACTTTTGTATTTTATTAGATTTTTATTTCAGTTAACATCTCCATGCACGCACTTGCTAATTTTGGCATTCTTACATGGGAAGGAAGAAGGAAGTAATAAAAAGTTAAACTAGAAGAAGCAGCAAGACAAATGAGTAGGCCGAATACAGATATGGGATTGCAAACGTGGATGTCCCTACCTGTATGACACAGTACCCCACACATCAAGTATTTCAAAGATTACACAACCCAGACTAAATGATGAAAGTGAAAGAGAAATGGCGATGTATGATAGACTGACGGATAGCTCCTCTAGCTTCAACATACACTGAGGTTAAGGGGTAGTGGCCGTGGTACCCTGACATAGTCATGGTGTATGGTACACACTGGGAGGTATCACTACAGCATGCAGTATACACATATATGTAGTGTGATTAATTCAGGCATGACAAGATAAGTATCACTACAGCACTTCCCTTGTTGTATGGCCACTGTGGGTGACTAGCTCTGTATGTAGGCCATTTTTCAGCCTGATGTTAGCATACACAAAGAATACAGTATCACAAGTTGCATTGTCTGCTGAAGGCAATGTTGTGCCCTATTAGTGCTACACTCCATGAGGCAGAAATTAAACTGAGGACTTATTCTGTCCACTGGTCTCCGCCATCACTGCAACTCTGAAATGAGTCAGTTAACTCCTTAGCTAATGGTGCCATATGCCACTTAAACTGAAGTTGGTCAATCCAAACATCAATGCAGACATCCCTGACCATCTCCAAATATTCTGAAGTATTTCTGTAAAGATAACTAAAACATTTCCTGAGCAATGTATTGGTTATGGTCATGCTTTGGGATTTTCCTGATCTTATCAATCAAGTAGCAAATGATAGTTATAAAACTACATGCTCTATTAAAAGATTTATAAAGTATAGAGAATCAGAAATGATGAAATAATTGTTGGCAAATTACATAAGACCCAAAGCAGAGTAAGGAATAATAATATAGAAACCTTATAAGAAAACTTGCATGAGTAAATTGGAAAAAGTACAGTAGAAATGTACCAAGGGCATCCATGGATGTGAGTGTCTAATTTAATATGCAGGATTAAAATATCTAAACTTGTACAACATCTTCTATAGATATAAGAGTTCATAGGTTCATAGGTTCATAGGTAGGTACTAGGCTATTGGCCCGAGGGCCTACATAAGCCTAGCCAACAAGGTTCCCTGGCTTACACCACCCAAGAAAGTTATTTTCCTGTGCCACTGTCGAGCAGAGACACAGAAGTGATCCCCAGGGTGTTTTTCCTATTTCCCATCCACTCATCAAGATTTTTCTTGAAGAGTGCTAATGAAGAACTTTGCTTGACATAGACGGGTAGCCTGTTCCAGAATATGGGAAGTGTCTGGGACAGGAATCTATCCCTCCAGCATGTCCTATTTATTGTAGTGACAAGGTTTAGGTCCCTAGAGTGTGTAGCTCGGAGGGATTGGGATTTCTTTAGGTGCAGCATAGCATGTCCAACAGCTCTGGGTTTGACATAGCTTTATATGTTAGGCAGAGATCACCTCAGAGTAGGCGATATATTACTGAGTAAAGCTGGAATTTTTTGAGACGGTCAGTGTAGGGCATCTGTTTGAGGCCAGTAATCCTCTTTGTGAGGTACTTCTGTGGCCTTTCCAGCTGCTGCAGATGTCTTGTGGGGTACATTCCAAAAGGGGCATTGTACTCTATAATGGGTCTAATGAGTGTCAAGTAGCGGGGAACAATGACCTCTTTTTTCCTGGATGAGAACCCTTTTATGATGAGGTGTGCCACGTAGAAGGACTTCCTAACTACTGTGGTGATGTGACTATCAAAGGACAGATTACTGTCCACCTGGGTCCCAAGGTTTCTTATCACACATTCAGTTTTAAGTAGACTGTTGTCTATGTAGTAGTTCATGGGTACAGAGTTTTTACCAAAGGGGATGACAGTGCACTTTTTGGCATTGAGCTTGAGGCCATGGCTCTGACACCAGGCTTCTGTCTCAGCAAGGCCCTTCTGTAGGATTTCCACATCATTTGGGGACTCGACTATGGTTCCTAGTTTGCAGTCATCTGCAAACTTTGTTAGCCAGAGGTCTTATGTGTTAGCCTGTACTTCAGAGAAGTAGATACCAAACAGGAGAGGTCCCAGGACTGAACTCTGTGGTACTCAACTTGTCACTGGTTTGAGGTCAGATTTGGAGTGTGCAACTTTTACAGTGTGGGTTCTGTCAGTGAGCCAGTTGGCAACCCATCTTGTGATGTAGGGATTTATACCTAGTTTAGTGAGTTTAGCTATAATTCCAGAATGGGGGATGGTGTCTAAAGACTTGCCGAGGTCAAGATAGGCTTTGTCAACCACCTTACCCTCATCTATGGCTTTGGTGACTGCCTCAAAATAGTCGATCAGGTTCAGGAGGCATGATCTGCCTGTCACAAACCCGAACTGGGTGGGATCCAGAGTTTCAAGATTACCAATGTCTTTGTTTATGAGTTCCATGATGATACGTTCCATGGCCTTGCAGACCAGGCTCGTCAGACTAATAGGGCAATAGTTCCCGGGATCAGTTTTGGCTCCCCCTTTGTGGAGTGGGATAACTGTTGCTGTATGGGCACAAAGCCTGATGTGAGGCTATGATTGAACATGGTGCTTAGGTGGGGAGCCAGTTCATTCTGAAGTTCATGTAAAATGCAGCCTGGGATGTTGTCCAGTCCCATGGATGCTGTGTTTTTGGCTTTAGAGAGTGCAGTGTTTACCTACAGAGTTGTGATTACAGGGGCTCTGCATTCTTCCTGTATAGATATGGGCCCTTTAGGAGGTGAGGAGGGTAAAGTTAGCACTGAACCTATCTGCCAGGATGCTGACAATATCAGTTGGTTCTGTAATTTTTGTGCCGTTGTGCTGTAACTCAGAGCAGATCTGGGTGTTGCCATTGAGATTCTTGACATAGCTATAGAATGCTTTGTGGTTGTCCTTAGAATCAGTGGTGATTTTGTTTTTGTAGCTAGCTTTGGAGGATCTTATAAGGGATCTCAGCTTCTTACTGAGACTGACCAGGGAGCTCCTCCACTTATGGGATTTTACTCACTTTTGCAACAATTTCTTCCTTCTGTTGTACAGTTTGTTTATGGCAGGGGACCACCAGATTGGCTTCCTTTTTCTTGGAGGATAGCGTCTTGGTTCAGTTTGGGATAGCACAATCCATGCACTTGTGTAAGTGCTTATAGAGTGCATTTGTGTAGGATTCAGCAGTTGTAACTGTATTGTCCATCTGTATGGGTGTCATGATGTTCACCACTTCTGTCTTAAGAAGCATAAAGTTGGCTTTGGAGAAATTTTTTACTGTGGTTCCTTAATGGGGGTTAAGGGCGGGATGTGGATATCAAGGGTGATTAGCTTATAGTCAGATCAGACCAATGAGGAGTTGACTTCAGGTGTGGAACACCAGTCACTCATGTTGGTAATGACTAGGTCTAGGATATTGTTGCCCCTGGTGGGGGCGTGGATAAGTTGATCCAGGGCATTGGAGTTTATGAATTCCAGAAAGCGTTGCATGAAGGAGTTGGCACATGAGTAGTTTTCTCAGTTAATGGTGGAGTAGTTGAAATTGCCCATTATTAGGGTGTTTGGTTGAACCCTAATATTTTCCAGTACATGAAGAAGAGAGGAGTGGGAATCCTGGGGCATCATGGGGGATCTGTAGCAAGCTACAATTTGGATTACAGTTTTTCCCAGAGTTAGTTGCACTTGGATAACCACGGAATCATTATGCTGAGCAACTAGCCTGGAGGTGTGGATATCCTTAATGAATATGGACACACCTCCGCCTTTGGTGTTCCGGCCCAGGTTAAATGGCCGAAAAGTGTGGTATGAGTTATAGCCTGGTAGTGCAGGGGTGCTCTCTGGAGCCTTGAACCAGGTCTCAGTCACTGCACAGATATTGATGCTCTCCATTTTAAGGACTGCCTCGAGTGAGCGCATTTTGAGATTTAGACTTCTAGCATTGAGTAGCATTACCCTCAGTTTTTGCTTGCCTTATTCATGTTGACCTTATTCATTTGTATACAGCATTCAGAGACAACTCCTCTGGGAATGATTGGGGTTATCATCTTCTTTTTAAACCTTTTATTACTAAGATTAATACATAACCAATTTAATTTATAATCAGGATTCAGAACTCTTTCTAACCAGTCCCCCATATAGTAAAAATGATGATGATGCAGAAAAGGACAGTCTGACATAGAAAGCCAAGTATATCTGCTTTTAAGAAGTAGAAATTCAGTATATACATAAATCATTATTGAACTAACAACAGTTCATCCACATTCCTTTCCTGTAAGCAATACAACCAGTGTAGAGCAGTACCTACATATGTACACATTCTTCTAGCTGCCATCCTCCAATGTGACAAACTCTGTCAAACAAATATGTCTGACCCACAAGTACCAAAATATAGCCCAAGTTCCTAACATTTTATTTATTTATTTATTTTACACTTTGTTTACCAGGATAGTCAGTCCATTGGGCCAAGAAGAACCTGTTTTCAATGGAGTCCCGGGGAGAAAAGCTCCATGAACAACAATATAATATGAAGACAATGAATTTACATTTTTGTAATACTGTTGAAGAACGATGGCATTACATAACATGATAAAAAATCTACGATTGCAGTGAAAATACACTCAAAAAAGCAAAAGGTAAAATTACACACACACACACACACACACACACACACACACACGTCAATTAAAATAAGAAAAATCCATTGGTGCATATTCCTGTAAGATCTGTGTGCCTATTCCTGTTAGATTTGCTACAATTTAAAACATAGGGTTGGCATTACAGTTTTACATAAAATCTTAGCAGAATTAAAGTAGGACAGGGGGATAACCGAGTTGTTAATTGTTGAGTGTAAGAAAGGTGGGACAATAAGAAAACAAAATTACCATTCTGGGACATAGACATGAGCGTTTGTTATTTATTACCATAACCATACTTTTATACTTAGCTGCCAAGCCCACCAGACACTAGTACTAAAGAGGAAAAAATCTCCAAAATCTAAACATGAACACCTACATAGAAAAAATGCAATAATAGCAAACTATACTCTCCTTCAACAAACCCTTAACACTGAGTGTAAATGTCCAAATGATTTAAAAATATACATCATGCTGTACATAGTGCAGTCTGACTATATTCATGGTCCATATTTTATTTTTGTTTTTTAGTAATTGCCTCTGTGAAGTCTGCATACCTTTCTATGTGCTTGTCTGTGTGTCTGATTGTGTGTGCACGCGCGCATGTGTGTGTGTGTGTGTGTGTGTGTGTGTGTGTGTGTGTGTGTGTGTGTGTGTGTCTACGTATATCTCCTTAAAGTTTAATACATTAGGTAGTTAATTATTCAGTGCTTGTCTTCCCAGTGGTAAAATGCATAATGGTTTTCATTTGCTCTTTGCACAATATTCAGAGGGATTTCACACTATTCCATCACTTGAAAACTGTATGCCTTCACTATTTTCAAACTTAATAAACATTATACAGTAAATACAAAAGTAAAAGCAAGTTCCATTCCTTTTAGTGTCACAACTCAAGACAGATTGAGTCACAATAAATCAGTCCTAGAAAAATTACTGCCATATAATATAATGCATTCCCTCTGAATAACTGAATAAAAGCAAGCAAAATACTCAATTATACAAAACTGACATAGTCCATACACCATAGCTGCAGTATTTTCTCATCACCATAGCTTTATTAATTTAATTGTACAGTAACAACATCTGCTCTTAATTATTTAATGCATAAACCGGTCTGGTTTATATGTAGTGTGACTGAAATTAGTTATGGTAATAGTTCAAACAGAAATGCAGAACAGAAGACTATTGGAAGTAAAAAAAAAAATCACAGACACTCAGTAATAACTCTCAAGAACTGCTTAACAAATGTAGACTGTTTCCCTGTTTATCCACAAAAACAGGCATTCTACTTCATCTCCAGTTTTCCCCTCTAGGCTCTTATTTATATCACACTGGGAATTCCTCATGTTCATTCCATGTCAGGTTTCAGTTATTAGCACCCTCAGGCCTTTGCTCCATCTCCTTCTAGGGCACCTTTCATGCGTAAACCTGCTCTTACATAAAAGTGTGTTTTTACTCACAGTTTGCTACTTCTACCTGTGCAGCACACACCTTCATTTCTAGATTTTTTTCAAAGATTCTGCCTTTTGCCAACTCATTCATGCAGTTTTATATTTTTTATTGTTTTTATCCTATGAATTTCTGGTGAAAAACAAACTCAAAATATTTAAAGATGAAAACATGCTCCAGTAGAATCATTTACAGTTTGTTATAACAACTAATGCAGGTGGTGAGTGGCTCAAAGCTCTAATAGCAAGACTGCTAATATTATCAACACCATACTATTACCATTATTACTTCAACATCATCATTCCCCTTTTTCACATTTTGTACATGGGTCAGGGTGTCCCATGAACTGTCACCATATCTATGTCTCTTTCTCTCTCTTGAACAATTCAATGTCACTTTCCTACCTTCTTCAATAGTCATGCCTGTCATGTCTCACACAATCCATTCAGCTCTTTGCTGAATATATATACACACTCACAAACACACACACACACACACACACACACACACACACACACACACACACACACACACACACACACACATGTTCACAGCAACCCAGCTGGAGATTTAAGAAACTGTAGGTCAATAGGATATAGACTTTCACTTTTTTATATTTAGTTTATCTGTTTGTTTGAATGTTGACCAGGTGAACACACTAGAGGAAGAATATTTTTATTTTAGGGGAATTCCAGCAGCAGTCTGTATAAGTAACTTACTCAGAGTTACACAGTAGATGGAAACTGAGAGAACTGAACCCAGGACTAAAGGATAAGGGTCATTTGCAGTCCATAAGCAGGTCATATTCTGAAACATATAGGCACCTATATAACATGCAAACCTCTTGTAAGAAATAATTATCATATACTAAAAGAAATTCGCTAAGGCAATCCTAAGTCCTTCTTGTCAAACAAAAATAAACTTATGAAACCTGATAAAACTATTCATCCCAACCCTATGCCCCATGAAATAGATTCTACCATTGCTTCTGAATTTAACTGTTTCACCATTTCTATTATCTCCCTTGTAATGTCGAGCCCTCCAGCACTTCTATATAAGCAATCAAATCCATTGCCTTCTCTCTTCAACCAGTACCAATTGGTACTATAAAAATTATTAAAACCACTTTATGAAAATGCAGGAAAATACCACCAAAGACCAATAACTGAAACCTCCAGAACAATATCAGCAAAAGTTTTTAATTCAACAGTAGATGTATCAAATAGCAGCAAAACAATTTCTCTTAGCACCTTGGCTAGAACACAGCCTTTACAGAGTAAATTACACCTAAAACAAATCTTTTATTTAAGAAATGTAGCTATTAAGTTAATTAATAAAGCACTAATTCAATAATACATTCAATTAATTAATAAAAAGTGCTAGTGGTTTAAAAACCCTTACATTTAAATAAAACTTTTCCAGTTACATTCTTTATTCAACCCTTTCGGTTGTAATGTATTATATTTCAATATGAAAATTGATTCCTTTTTCCTTAATAAATATTTGATCATATCTTCACTAAGAAATTTTGACTTGATTTGTTCTAATAAAATAAAAAACAGGAACGGTGGCAAGTTTGCAGTCAAACAGTAGGAATTTAATGCCATGTTTAAAGCACTTTTCGTCAGCCCCAACAGCTGACTTCTTCAGAAACAATTACTGTCAATAAAAAGTTCCTTATATATACACTTGCATTCACTAAACAATCGTTAATTAGATCCATCAAGTTAAAGGAAAAGTAGCTTTTTCTAACATGAAAAGTAGTAATAATAAACAAGAACACAAAATACAAACATAGTTAAAATGTGATACCCGAATTTTGAAGCATTAAAAAAATAATAAAACCCTACTTAATAAGAATATGTTGTTATAAAACAACGTGTAAAAGTAATAATAAGTACATAAGACTGTATATGCTGTTCTGAACAATACGTATTTATCTTAGTTTACCTCTCAAGGCTATTTAATTTTAAAACACTACTGATAGAGCAGGAATCATTCAGCCCCGGGAAACTGTAGGCATGTAACCTCACCTGCCAGGCTAGTTCAAGTTCCTCAAGTTTGAGGGGTCTTGGACCTCCCCTACTATCAATTTTTACTTGATCAATAACAATAAATTTGAAAGAGTGGTCCTTGTAACAAGCAATATGTTTTGCTAGTGCATTCTCAGGTTTACATTTCTTTATAGCATATTGGTGTTCATACATTCTATCACATAGTCTTCTCTCAGTTTTTCCTATATAGAAGGCTACACAGGATGAACACCTTGCTAAATATGTAACAAAGGTAGAATTACAATTGTATCTACCCTTAAGCTTGTACAGTCGACCATTTACCTGGAAAGATTTTGTTTCTTCCACAAATTTACAAAAATTACAGTTTAAACATTTGTGCATACCAGGGTTCCTAACCACAGACGTGTCAGACTGTTCCAATAATGTTTTAAGATTTTTACCCCTCCTGTAAGTCACTCTTGGGCCTTCACCTACTTTTTGATAAACATTTGGATACATTTTAAATAACTCCCAATTTTTCTTTAAGATAGTTAGGCATACATTGCTGTGTGTACTAAATGTAGTAATAAAGTTCATGGAGGTGTTAGTGTCCTCATAACTAATGGTACTGGTGGTGTTTTCATTAGTTTCGTCTAGTGGAATTCCTATATTTGTAGGTGTTACAGTGGGTTTAACGCATAATAGCGGGGCATAAACTTTCTCACGTCTCTTGTCCTTTACCTCTTGTATAAGCATATCTAAAAGAGGTTCAGGGTACCCTCTGTGGAGGAACATACTCTTTATTACACTACACTTGTCAACGAACTCTTCATCCAGACTAACCATTCTGGAAGCTCTCACCAGTTGACCCATAATAACTGATTTCTTTTGGTGGAAGGGGTGACTACTAGTGTAGTGCAAAAAAGTGTTAGAATATGTGTTTTTCCTAAAGATCGTTGCTGTGAAACTATTCAAGACATAGTTCTGATCTAAGCATATGTCCAAATATGCAATAGTGTCTGAGTTGAATGTGGACGTAAATTGTAGGAAATCAGTAGTACTATTAAGGTAGTCCATTACCAATTTACTATCACCTTCGTCTCCATTAAACAAAATAAAGATGTCGTCCAAAAATCTAGTGTAGAAAACGAAGGTGTTTGCAAACTTGTTACTCTTAAAAATGTACTCTGATTCCCAATAGGCCATGACTAGGTTAGCTATGCTACCCCCACGGGGAGACCCCATTGCAACCCCTACTTTTTGTAAGAACAAGTCATTTTGAAACATAAAGTAGTTGTTAGTTAGTACTAATTCTACAAGTACTGAAACCAATTTGATTTCTCTACTGGTTGCATTATGTTTCTTTAACATGAGGACCACCCATTCCAATGCTGTTTCATGGGGTATGTACGTGTACAAATCTCTCATGTCTATAGTGAGAAAGTTATAATTCACGTTGAAGTCAAACAATCCCATCTTATCCAAGAAAGACCAAGAGTCTTTACATATTTGAGACTCATTAATTAGATATTTTTGTAGGATGACGTCTACAACTTTAGCACAGGAGTAGGTTGGTGACCCTCTACTATCCACTAGGGGTCTCAATGAAGGGTTCTCAATGCACTTATGGATTTTAGGAATACCAAAAATGCATGGGTATCTAGGAAATAAAGTTGTCACATAATTGTGAATCTTTTGATCAATGCTTCCTTCAATAAAAAGATCTTCTAAACATTCCTTAATGGTGTTATAAGCTTTATTTACCTTGGATCATGAACTGTTAGTATATGCTTCAGTGTTGAGCAACCCGGTCATATGATGTTGGTAGTCAGAAGTACTGAAGACCACCAACCCACCACCCTTATCAGGTTTACAAAACCGTAAGCCCTGTGATTTAAAGAATTGTAGACAATCACGCTCATCCTGGTTGATATTAATAGTGGGGTTACTCACAGGCCTGGTCATATTAATGTGTCTAACATCCAATTCACAACATTTTTCAAAAAGTTCTAACACTGGATGCAAAGGAGGATTTAAGTGCTGGGGACATAAAGTTTATCCTGGTGACCAGAGCTGAAAACATTACCCATTAACAAGTTAAAGTTTAATTTCCTAATATAGGTTTTACTGTCCACAATAGTGTCAACTATATTCCATGCTTTAGATGGCACAAATGTCAGACCCTTTGACAAAAAATCGACTATGTCAGTACTAAACTGAGTAGTACTGAAACTGTAAAGTTTAAAGTCCCCTGCTTTATTCAGAATAATCACAGGTTGTTTTGAATTAGGGCGATCTTCAACATAACTAAGATTCAAATTGTCAAAGTCAAAAGAACTCTGAGAGTTTAAATGCAGAGTAGACTGGTCCCCACAATCATCAGGACTAGTGGGAGTTAAACAATTAGTCTGTAGTTGAAGTGTTAATTCTTGTATTTGCTGAACTTCCGATTGCCCTTGTGTTGCAGTTGCTGGAAGTTCTTCTGTTTTGGCCTGGCCCCCGTAAAGGGGCCTTGCTGAAAATTTTGATGTTGCTGAGGTAAGTTATTACCAAAATGAGCACTACATAACCTCTCACTCCAGGGAGTCTCCCTTGGTTCATCTGCATTAGGTGTAGGAACCAAAAGTCTATGATTAGTATTAACCACATCATCATGTGGAAAGCCCCCATCAGTTATGTCATCCCCATTTTCAATTATGGTTTCATTCTGACGACCGTTGAATGTATTTGGTTGGTTTAAGTGGACAGTCCTTTTATTCCAAACCTGTGCTGGTGGTGGAATAGGATAAGCAGTTCCAGAATTATATGCCTTACAATCTCTTTCCAGTTTTTAAGTCTGTTTGATTTCAATTTAAACATGTATTGATCAATGCTGGTAAACACTCGTTCATACTCGTATTTATATCTACTAAACTCATAATGTGCTTGTATTGTTTTGTCAAGTTCTGTTACATAATGTGACAAATCTTCAACCCATAGAGTGTAGTGTTTAATTATGATTTCAATAAGTTCAAACCCTTGCCGATCGAACAAATTGACCAGATCAGTATGGAATGCAGAACTTGCCTCTAACCCAGTAGGGTACGGAGCACGCCTCAAGCCTTTAGGTACCACCTTCCGAGTGAGGCACTCTCAGAAGTAAGAAATTTAAAGTTGTAACTTTTTCAACTTAACAAGGCAGGCATTGAACAGTTTTAGTTTGTTGTTAATAAGATCAGTATTAGTACTGTTATTTAAATCAACTGAGTTGTCAAGAATAACAGTGCTGGTCTCATTAGAAAATTGGAATCCGTTGTTAAGCCAGACTGCAAAAGAAGGGAAAGTGTTTTTACCTTGTAATCCAACTGTTCGCACACTGCTTTGGTGGCCCGTCTCATGTTGTTGTAGGTTCCCATTAGTCGGACCTGTCTGCGTTGAAATTGAACCCATGACTGGATGTTCACCCGGGTTTGTTGTAGCCGGGTCTCTCGGCTGGCACATTACGAGCGCATTCCCTTCCTCTGAGTAACTCCTGATATTTGGATGCACATCTAACCTCAATTGAGCAGTATTACTTTGAGCTGGTAGATTAGGAGAATTGTTAACAGTAGTGTTCCTTGTAGTAGGAATCATGTTTGCTTCACCAGAGGTAGTGGATTGATTCAGGGTTGTAAATTCACCCGGCTTTTTTTTTTGTTAAGCCGCGGTTCACTCGGTATTCTTTCCATTTGTCCATTAGTTAATCCTTCAGCTTCACAGGTGTTGACAACCAATTGTTGTTGTGGTGTCTGTTTAGAAGATAACAATGTTTGCCGAAGACCACGTTGGTCCAAATCCAACTGGTCTAACCTTGTAAAGATCCAGTCGATCATCGTTATGGCTACAGGTTCTGGCGGCAACAGCAGTCCGTTTGATCCACAGGACACCCCTGTGGCTCTTAGATTAAATTCTGCTGCCAGAGACTTATTGGATGTAGGTAACTACCCGGTCACGGGCAGCTTGTTAGACTCTCTCAATAGTAAGACCAACCGGATCTTTACAAGGTTAAACCAGTTGGATTTGGACCACCGTGGTCTTTGGCAAACATTGTTATCTTCTATCGAGACACCATGACAACAATTGGTTTGCAACACCTGTGAAGCTGAAGGATTAACTAATGGACAAATGGAAAGACCAACGAGTGAACAAGGCTTAACAAAAATAAAAAGCCGGGTGAATTTACAACCCTGAATCAATCCACTACCTCTAGTGAAGCAAACATGATTCCTACTACAAGGAACACTACTGTTAACAACTCTCCTAATCTACCAGCTCAAAGTAATACTGCTCAATTGATGTTAGATGTGCATCCAAATATTAGGAGTTACTCAGGGGAAGGGAATGCGCTCGTAATGTGCCAGCCGAGAGACCCGGCCACAACAAACCCGGGCGAACATCCAGTCATGGGTTCAATTTCAACGCAGACGGGTCTGACTAATGGGAACCTACAACAACATGAGACAGGCCGCCAAAGCACTGTGCGAACAGTTGGATTAGAAGGTAAAAACACTTTCCCTTCTTTTGCAGTTTGGCTTAACAATGGATTCCAATTTTCTAATGAGACCAGCACTGTTATTCTTGACAACTCAGTTGATTTAAATAACAGTACTAACGCTGATCTTATTAACAACAAACTAAAACTGTTCAACGCCTGCCTTGTTAAGTTGAAAAAGTTACAACTTGAAATTTCCTACTTCCGAGAGTGCCTCACTCGGAAGGTGATACCTAAAGGCTTGAGACATGCTCCGTACCCTACTGGGTTAGAGGCAGGTTCTGCATTCCATACTGATCTGGTCAATTTGTTCGACCGGCAAGGGTTTGAACTTATTGAAATCATAATTAAACACTACACTCTATGGGTTGAAGATTTGTCACATTATGTAACAGAACTTGACCAAACAATACAAGCACATTATGGGTTTAGTAGATATAAATACGAGTATGAACGAGTGTTTACCAGCATTGATCAATACATGTTTAAATTGAAATCAAACAAACTTAAAAAAACTGGAAAGAGATTGTAAGGCATATAATTCTGGAACTGCTTATCCTATTCCACCACCAGCACAGGTTTGGAATAAAAGGACTGTCCACTTAAACCAACCAAATACATTCAACGGTCGTCAGAATGAAACCATAATTGAAAATGGGGATGACATAACTGATGGGGGCTTTCCACATGATGATGTGGTTAATACTAATCATAGACTTTTGGTTCCTACACCTAATGCAGATGAACCAAGGGAGACTCCCTGGAGTGAGAGGTTACGTAGTGCTCATTTTGGTAATAACTTATCTCAGCAACATCAAAATTTTCAGCAAGGCCCCTTTACGGGGGCCAGGCCAAAACAGAAGAACTTCAAGCAACTGCAACACAAGGGCAATCGGAAGTTCAGCAAATACAAGAATTAACACTTCAACTACAGCCTAATTGTTTACCTCCCACTAGTCCTGATGTTTGTGGGGACCAGTCTACTCTGACTTTAAACTCTCAGAGTTCTCTTGACTTTGACAATCTGAATCTTAGTTATGTTGAAGATCACCCTAATTCAGAACAATCGGAGATTATTCTGAACAAAGAAGGGGACTTTAAACTTTACAATTTCAGTACTACTCAGTTTAGTACTGACATGGTCAATTTTCTGTCAAAGGGTCTGACATTTGTGCCATCTAAAGCATGGAATATAGTTGACACTATTGTGGACATTAAAACTTATATTAGGAAATTAAACTTTAACTTGTTAATGGGTAATGTTTTCAGCTCTGGTCACCAGGATAAACTTTATATCCCCAGCACTTACAATCCTCCTTTGCATCCAGTGTTAGAACTTTTTGAAAAATGTTGTGAATTGGACGTTAGACACATTAATATGACCAGGCCTGTGAGTAACCCCACTATTAATATCAACCAGGATGAGCGTGATTGTCTACAATTCTTTAAATCACAGGGCTTACAGTTTTATAAACCTGATAAGGGTGGTGGGTTGGTGGTCTTCAGTACTTCTGACTACCAACATCGTATGACCAGGTTGCTCAACACTGAAGCATATACTAACAGTTCACGATCCAAGGTAAATAAATCTTATAACACCATTAAGGAATGTATAGAAGATCTTTTTATTGAAGGAAGCATTGATCAGAACATTCACAATTCTGTGACAACTTTATTTCCTAGATACCCATGCATTTTTGGTATTCCTAAAATCCATAAGTGCATTGAGAACCCTCCATTGAGACCCCTAGCGGATAGTAGAGGGTCACCAACCTACTCCTGTGCTAAAGTTGTAGATGTCATCCTACAAAAATATCTAATTAATGAGTCTCAAATATATAAAGACTCTTGGTCATTCTTGGATAAGATAGGATTGTTTGACTTCAATGTGAATTATAACTTTCTCACTATAGACGTGAGAGATTTGTACACGTGCATACCCCATGAAACAGCATTGGAATGGGTGGTCCTCATGTTAAAGAAACATAATGCAACCAGTAGAGAAATCAAATTGGTTTCAGTACTTATAGAATTAGTACTAACTAACAACAACTTTATGTTTCAAAAACGACTTCTTCTTACAAAAAGTAGGGGTTACAACGGGGTCTCCCTGTGGGGGTAGCATAGCTTACCTAGTCATGGCCTATTGAGAATCAGAGTACATTTTTAAGAGTAACAAGTTTGCAAACACCTTCGTTTTCTACACTAGATTCTTGGACGACATCTTTATTTTGTTTAATGGAGACAAAGGTGATAGTAAATTGGTAATGAACTACCTTAATAGTACTACTGATTTCCTGCAATTTACGTCCACATTCAACTCAGACACTATTGCATATTTGGACATATGCTTAGATCAGAACTATGTCTTGAATAGTTTCACAGCAAAGATCTTTAGGAAAAACACATATTCTAACACTTTTTTGCACTACACTAGTAGTCACCCCTTCCACCAAAAGAAATCAGTTATTATGGGTCAATTGGTGAGAGCTTCCAGAATGGTTAGTCTGGATGAAGAGTTCGTTGACGAGTGTAGTGTAATAAAGAGTATGTTCCTCCACAGAGGGTACCCCGAACCTCTTTTAGATATGCTTATACAAGAGGTAAAGGACAAGACATGTGAGAAAGTTTATGTCCCGCTATTATGCGTTAAACCCACTGTAACACCTACAAATATAGGAATTCCACTAGACGAAACTAATGAAAACACCACCAGTACCATTAGTTATGAGGACACTAACACCTCCATGAACTTTATTACTACATTTAGTACACACAGCAATGTATGCCTAACTATCTTAAAGAAAAATTGGGAGTTATTTAAAATGTATCCAGATGTTTATCAAAAAGTAGGTGAAGGCCCAAGAGTGACTTACAGGAGGGGTAAAAATCTTAAAACATTATTGGAACAGTCTGACACGTCTCTGGTTAGGAACCCTGGTATGCACAAATGTTTAAACTGTAATTTTTGTAAATTTGTGGAAGAAACAAAATCTTTCCAGGTAAATGGTCGACTGTACAAGCTTAAGGGTAGATACAATTGTAATTCTACCTTTGTTACATATTTAGCAAGGTGTTCATCCTGTGTAGCCTTCTATATAGGAAAAACTGAGAGAAGACTATGTGATAGAATGTATGAACACCAATATGCTATAAAGAAATGTAAACCTGAGAATGCACTAGCAAAACATATTGCTTGTTACAAGGATCACTCTTTCAAATTTATTGTTATTGATCAAGTAAAAATTGATAGAAGGGGAGGTCCAAGACAAATCAAACTTGAGGAACTTGAACTAGCCTGGCAGGTGAGGTTAAATGCCTATAGTTTCCCGGGGCTGAATAATTCCTGCTCTATCAGTAGTGTTTTAAAATTAAATAGCCTTAAGAGGTAAACTAAGATAAATACGTATTGTTTAGAACAGCATATACAGTCTTATGTACTTATTATTACTTTGTACACGTTGTTTTTTAACAACATATTCTTATTAGGTAGGGTTTTATCATTTTTTTAATGCTTCAAAATTCGGGTGTCTCATTTTAACTATGTTTTTATTTTGTGTTCTTGTTTATTATTACTACTTTTCATGTTAGAAAAAGCTACTTTTCCTTTAACTTGATGGATCTAATTAACAATTGTTTAGTAAATGCAAGTGTATATATAAGGAACTTTTCATTGACTGTAATTGTTTCTGAAGAAGTCAGCTGTTGGGGCTGATGAAAAGCTCTTTAAACTTGGCATTAAATTCCTACTGTTCGACTGCAAACTTGCCACCGTTCCTGTTTTTTATTTTATTAGTTGTTTTGCCAGTCCGTTTTGAAGTTGATTTGTTTTAAAACTGATACTTGTAGACTGCTAAAATCTCCCTGGTGTTTCCTACTGAAATGTTCGGCTATTGGACTTATAGCCTTATTATGTTTAATGTCCCTAACATGTTCCTTTATTCTTTCCCCTAAACTTCTTTTGCTTTCTCCTATATAAAAGCTTCCACAGGAACATTTCATGGCATAAACAATGCCTACACTTTTGCATGTGAAGCACCCTTGTGTTTGAAACTTCTTACCATTTATTCTTTCAAAAGCTGCTACTACATGCTGACAAATTGTGCACTTGCCACATGAGATAGTGCAACCTCAGACAATACCCTTGCTATATTTTCCACAGGTCTTCTATATGTACCATGGACCAAAAAATCTTTCAAATTGCATCCCCTTTGGTAGGAAAATTTTAACCCTACCTCTGTAAAAGACGAAACTTCCCTCTTCACTATGTTCCAATAATCTCTCATTAGCTTCTGTAGCTTAGTAGAAAATAATGTATATTTTGAAACAAAGAATAGAGTCTGATCTGGAGTTAGCTCCTTTTCTATTTTCCCGTATATTTTACCTTGTCTTTTACCCCTCTCTTTCTCTACATCTCGATATATTCTGGCATAACTGTCCAAAACTAGTCTCTCATCATATCCCCATTTAGGAACATGGTTATTGTTTTTTTAGCTTCCCTTTCTGATTTCTGTCTATCACTGCAGAGTTTATTTATTCTCAAAATTTCTCCATAAGGGATAGATGTCAAAGTGTGCTGTGGATGGCAGCTCAATGTATGTAGCATGTGATTTGGCTGTTCGAACTTTCTACATATTCTTGTCTTTATCTTCCCATTACGTAGACCTTCCAAGGTTATGTCTAGATAATTCACTGTTACTCTCTCCTGCAAACCATCATATTTGATTTGATATTTGCTTTCATTCAAATATTTAATAAATGATTGCACTTTGTTACTTCCCATTGACATATAAATATGAGGTCATCTATGAACCTGAAATATCTTTTGACATAATCCTTGTAGAATCTGCTTCTATGTATGTGGATAAACTCCACCAAACCCATAAGTAAATTTGCATACATGGGGGCAAAAGCTGCCTCCATGGCTGTACCCTACATTTGTTTATATAGGTTTCCATCAAATTCAAAAATGTTGTTTGTCAAACAGAAATATGCTAATTCCTTAATATATTGAGTTCTGGGACTATCTCCCAAAAAATAATCCAATGCTTCCATCCCAAACTTGTGTTGTATACTTGTGTACAGGCTAGTTACATCCACTACCAAAAAGTACATATCTTGTTCCCATTTTATCCCCCTCCCCAATTTTTTCAAGAAGTCAAAAGAATCCTTAATATAGGACAGTAATTTCACCACGTCTTTCAATAAAAATTCATGTAAAAAACACCCTAAATTGTGGGAAAAATAGCCACTTGCTGACACTATAGGGCATCCAGGAGGATGTTGCATGTTCTTATGTATTTTTGGAATGCAGAAGAACTAGGCCATTGTACTGTCTTCACTTGAAATTTGTTAGTAACATCTGATATTGTAAAATAATTTAAACATATTCCTTTGTTTAACAGTTGTTCATATTCCCTTTTAGCTTGTGTGTAAACTTTCACATTTGATATACAGTAAACTGATTCATTACTCAAATGCTCCATACACATATTGTAATAACCAGTAGACTTCCTTATCACTAACTTGCCCCCCTTATCAGAGGGCTTAAACACTACTCGATCATCCTCGCTCAATTGTTTTAATTTTAACCATTCATTTTTAGATAAATTAGTTTTCTCAGCCTTATTAAATTCATGCATTTCCTTTTCTAATACTAAATTAAATGCACTGCAGAAACGCTGAATACTTTTGTTTTTAAATGGTGGCATAAATGTACTTTTAGATGGTATTTTAGTAGTATCTAATCTACTATAAACAATGTCTACATCAGAATCGCATGAGTAATAACTGTTATCACTTAATGACTCAGTTTCATTTGCAAACGAGTTGCATTCAAAACTTACAGGAATATGAAAATATTCTCTTATATGCATCTTGCGTACCAACTTAAACACATCCCCTTTTAACTCATATAACCTAGGTAGAACTGAGGGGATAAACTTTAAACCCCTCTGCAATATAGACATTTCTCTTTCATCTAATGTAAGACCAGATATATTAATATGTCCATTTACTGCGTTTGTTATACGGGCCATAGCCCTGGTCCCTGTTAACATCATGTCCATACCAAGACCGTTTTTTTAGTGCCATTTCTTGGTCCTGCTGGATCATGAAATGTGTTTCGAAAGGATTCTTTGTTATTTATTTATTTACATTTGTTTTCTGGGAAATTCCGACTGGACGCAGGTCCTTTTTCAGCAGATGCCCGGAGAGAAAAGCTCCACATCATGTACATGATAGAGATACAAAGTTGCAGCAATAGTAAACAACATTACAGGTTGTTTGCTTTAATACAATAACAAGATATTGATTATCAACAGTATATACAGAAAATGTTGCAAGTTAAGATAGTTTCTTGTCATTTATAATATTAGTTACAACGTTGTCAGACAAGATGTTAAAGTATATAAAGACAACTAGCTATTTCTGATTGTGGTTAGTAGTGGCGGTAGTATAGTTGGGTTAAGAGTCTAGGTGGGGTTAGTCTGGATTAGAACAAGGACAAAGCCAGTGCAAATTTAAGTGGAATTTGAGGGCAGTCTTGAAAAGGCTGCTGTTAGGTAGAGTAGTTATAGATGAAAATATGGCTTCTCCTGCTGAGTTTTTGGGTTTGATAACAGTGAGTTGATTTTTGTTGCTTGATCTTAGGGACCTAGTGGGGTGATAGGGTTGGAGAAGGGTTTGAAGGGAAGGGATGTTAAGGGGTGGTTAATAAGTTTATGAGCGAGGAGGTGAGTTGATTAAAGTGAAGGAGTTGTGGGAGTTCTAGCCAGTTTAGTTCTTTAAGGGAGATACAATGATGGCTGCGGTAGGAGGTTCCAGTGGCAAATTTAGCAATTTTGTTGTAACAAGCATCCAGCTTGTGTAGGTCTGTCTGTCTAAGGTTGGTAAGTATCAGGGATGCATAGAGTAGGGTGGAGATTAGCTGGGACTTGGCTATGTAGATTCTAGCTGCCTTGGTTAGGAATTGGCGGCTTCGATATAATGCACCAAGTTTCTAGTGAACTTTTTTATTGTGAGAGATATGTGGGTGTCAAATCTAAGTTTGTTGTCTATTTCCACACCAAGTAATTTTGTGTGTTCTGATGGAGAGATGATGGTATTGTCTTTGGCAAGAATGTTGAAGTGGGGGTGTTTTGGGTGGCTTTGGAAGGTTAGAACAGGAGAAGTTTTGTCTTACTTGGGTTGAGTAGGAGCTGAGCATTGGATAGCCAGCTTTCTACAGAAGAGAATGATTCTTGTGTTCTGGTAGAGTGGTGACAGAGCAGATGAGAGTAGAGTCATCTATGTACTGTATAAGAGATGCTTGTGTGGTGGCAATATGTAGGTTGTTAGTGAAAAGTGGGAATACCAGCAAACATAAGTAAAGATAAAGTGACAATATACAAATATTAAATAACAATCACAATACAAAATAATTGAAAAAAGAAAAGGTTATTAGCTATTTGCATTGCATTGATAGTAAGCAACCCATTTTCAGTGGAGACCCAAGGGAAATAGCCCCAGCAAACATAAGCAAAGATAAACATACACGACAAAAACTATTAAAAATAACAATGCAAATACGAAATTTATTATAAAGAGAAAAAAAAGCAAAAATCATAAGGGTTGCACTGATAGCAGTGGTCTAAAATTTACTACATATGAGAGTAAAAACAAAAAGATAATCGTTCAAAAGAAGGACAATGTATAGACATTGATAGGAAGTGGGGAGAAAAAGATAAATAGTGTGGAGAATGGGAGGGAGAGAGAAAGGAGGGGGCTATAGTAGGGCTATAGTAGTAGAGCTGAGGGTTTAGGAGGTTAGTTTACACAGAAAGTTACTAACAGAGAAAGAAAGTTAGGAGATGCAACAGGTTATACAGTAGGTCAGGCTAAGACTATGTGTGGTCAAGGCAATGGCATCATTTCAAGTTTAGTAGGTGGTATTTAAGCTCCTTTTTAAAACAGGGAAAGGAAAATTTGGATCTAATATGGAGAGGGAGTTTGGTCAATGCTATGGAGAGATCATGCCAGTTTGTAGAAGGATAGGAGGGTGGACAGGGAGGGACAGTTTTCAAGTTGGTAGAAGAGAGAATGTGCAATTTGTAGCTGTAAAAGTTGTAGTTGTTGTTGGAACTCGAGCCATTGAAGTTTTTTAGTGTGAGACAGTAATGGAATTTGTAGGGGAGATTACAGGCAAATCTGGCTATCTGATTGTAAGTTTGTTCTAGTTTGGTTAAAAGATTTGCTTGGATGTGTGTGAATATAGAGGAAGCATAGAGTAGGCAGGGGGGGAGATAGGTTTGGGGAAGTGAGGTCCTGGCGGTGTTAGTTAAGAATTTTTTGTGTCTATATAGAAATCCTAGTTTTTGATTGGTCTTTTTGATAGACTGTAGGATGTGATTGCTCAATTTCAGTTGGTCATTAATTGTGATTCCTAGAAGTTTTTTAGTTGAGTCTGCAAAAATAGTGGTGTTGTCTAGAGAAGACAGACTGAAAGAAGTTTTAAGATGGGATAAAGATTTTGAGTGGAAAAGAAGGAGTTTGGTTTTCTTTGGGTTTAGGATTAGTTGTTCTCAGTTAGCCAAATATAGCTCTCTTTTCCTCAGCATGAAATGTTGAGGGTGTATTCCTTAGCCGACTGCCTTGAAGGCATATATTCATGGCTGTCTAGTGATAGGGTGAAATTGAACTCCTCCAAAACTGAGGCTATGACAGTTCATGATATCTAAGAGAATCTTGAGTTGCTTTACTCCCAAATCATATTTTTTTATGAATGAAACAATCTTGAGTTTGTTGAAAAAGTGTGCAGTTTAGGTGTTAACCTAGATGATTGGTTAACATTTCAGGACTAAGTGTCAACTGTTGTGAAATCTTCATATTTCCATTGAAGTAACACATCTTGGCTAAAGTAGTTTTTGTCTCAAGCAGATGTCTCAATGCCCCTTACCTAGGACTCACAAGCACTGAGCTAGACTGCCTAAAGTTAGTGCAAAACTCCTTTGTCAGATTACAGACTAGTACTACACATTAACTATACATTATCTCTGTTTTGCATAATTTACACTGGTTGCTGGTTTATTTCAGGATCATATTTAACATTTTAGTATTTTTTTTTGTCCATATATGACTTGGGTCCCTCTTGTCTGAATGGCTTAATAATGTTGTATGTTCTTATTAGGGTTCTGTGTTTGACTACTCAGGATCTGCTGGTGCTGTAGATGTGTCTTCAGAATTTTGTTTATTCTTCTGTTTACCAAGCATCCCACCAGTGGAGATTGCTGACATTTAGGTAGCAACCCGAATACTAGCCAGTCAAGGACAAGTAATTTCTAAAAACTTATATTTTTGAAATTGCTTATGGGGTGGAGGGGCAGATGAATTATGATGTGTGCTTTGTTTAGCTTTATGTTTAGTTCTGCTTAAATGTGAGTATATGATGTAATTGTGATCCAGGTTTATTTTTAATTTCTGTATGGTGCTTTGTGAAAAAAAAAACACCTAAATAAAGTTGAAGATGAAGTTGCATTCTGTTACTTATAGCTAATTGCATATGGTATGTCATGTGACTGTGTCTTAAGTCTGTAATTTACTGCCATCTTAGAAATGGAATGATTGTTTACTCACTGTCTTTTGCATATGTACCTCTTTATTTAGTTATCAGTGTCTGTGAATGCTAGTCATGATCTTGATCATCATCATCAACCCCTTTTCTCTACATGGGGTTGGTATGTTATGCCAATTGTTACCATCTCTCTCTATTCAGTGCCACTCTCCTGCCTTCTTCGACACTCATGCCTGACTGTCACTGATCTTCTCTCAATCATTCCGTCCATCTCTTTGCTGGACATCCTTGTTTCCTCTTGCCTTCTTCTTGTCTGTCCCAAATCTTCTTCACCAGATTGTCTTCTGCTTTTCTTCACATGTACCTGAATCACTGTAATCTATTCTCTTTGACCTTTTCTGCAATTGGACCTACTTTGACTTCTGTTCTTATGTACTCATTTCTTCATCTGTCTCACAGTGTGCACCCTACTACCCATCTCAGGCACTTCATCTCCATCACCTCTAGCTTCCTCAACTGCTCTGCCTTTACTGCCCAGGTTTCTATACCCTACAGTAGTACTAGTTATACCACTATTTGTGCAGCTTACTTTTCAGCCTTTTTGGCATTCTTTTGTCATATACTACAACTGGCACTGTGCTATTTGGCTGTAGCCCCTCTGATTGTAGCTTTGACCTCTTCATTCAGTCTTCCCTTCTCCTCAACCTCCCCCAAATACTTGAAGCTGTTAACCTGTTCCACTATTTTCCCTTCTATCTGAATTCTCATCTTCTTCTGGACTCTTCCATTTGCTGACATTGCAACTGACTTATCTGTACTTAGTTTCATCCCATGTGCCTTCAGTTTTGCATTCCATTCCCCTATCCTTTGCTGAAGCTCATGCTCAGTGTCTGCCTGTAATGCGGCATCAGCTACATACAGCAACTTTCTTACTCAACTGGTCTGTCTTTTGTATCTCCCACTTTTCCCTGCAACCTGTTTGCTAATGTAGTCCATCATCAGAACAAAAAGTAGTGGACTCAGAGTTAACCATGGTGCACACCCACTCCCACTGCAAACCCCCTCTATGAGACTGAACACTGTTCTTACTTGAGTCATTAGGTCCTTGTGCATAGCCTTCCCTAATTCTACCATTGTTTCTGGAACTTTGAACCACAGCAGGACTTCCCAAATCAGCTTTCTTGGGACCTTGTCATATGCTTTATCTAAGTCTAGGAATGCCCGGTTGGACTCATTCCTCTTCTTTATCTTCTTCTCAACTATCTGTCTCATTGCAAACATCAAGTCAATTGTGCTGCGTACTGATCTGAATCCAAATTGCTCATCTCCCATCTTACTTTCTGCTACTCTGCATATTTATTTATCAGCCACCCCATCCAGAACTTTCATGCGATGTGACAGGATACCTCTGTACTGCCCATAGTTGTAACTGTCCCCTTTGTTTTTGAATACTGACACTAATATGCTTATTGGCCAGTCATCTGGGATACGTCTTTCTCTCCACACTGCTATGAGTACACTCAGAAGCCATTTCTCCCATGTTTCAACCAGCATCTTTATCATATCTGCTGTGACCTCATCTGAGCCTGCTGCTTTCCTTGACTTCATTTTCCTTAGTGCTGTGATTACTTCTTCTATAGTGGGCTCCTCTTCTTATCTCATTGTAGGCTGTGTCTGGGGAAAATACAGCTTCTCTGGGGTTTATGTCATTCAGAAGCTGCTGGAAGTACTCTTAGATTCATAGGTGTGTACTAGGCTAATGGCCCTGGACCCTTTACAAGCCTAGCGCATAGAAGTGCCCTGGCATCATGCCACCCGATATTAGTTGCCAGGGCCTCTATCAAATAGATCCACTGGAGTGATCCCTGGGGTGAACTTTCTATTACCCATCCACTCATCAAGATTTCTCTTGAAGAGGGACAGTGAGGTGCTCTGCTTGACATGTATGGGAAGTCTATTCCAGAGCAAGGTTAGTCTCTGGGTGAGGAACCTGTCCCTCCAGCATGTTCTGTTGATAGTGGTAAAAAAGTTGAGATCTCTGGAGCGTGTGGTGCGGAAGGATTGGAATTTCTTTAGATGTAGCATTTCTAACAGAGCTGGATCAGAAATGGCTTTGTAAGTCAAGCAGAGATCGCCTTTAAATAGGTGATATGAGACAGAGAATAGCTGGAGTCTTTTGAGTCTTTTCATGTAGGAAATCTGTTTAATGCCTAGGATCCTCTTCGTGAGGTACTTCTGTGGCCTCTCCAGCTGTTGCAGGTGTCTAGTGAGGTACATGCCAAATGGGGCATTATACTCAATGACTGGTCTAATGAGGAAGAGTAGAGAGAGACGATGGATGGATGCAAAACCCTTGGAAATGAGATGTGCCACATAGAAGGATTTTCTGACCACAGTGGCAATGTGGTTGCCAAAGGAGAGGTTGCTGTCAACCTGCATCCCCAGATCTCTTATAGCACCTTCAGTGTTCATTGGGCTCCCATCGATGTGGTAATTCGTTTCCATCTTCCTTTGATGTCCTATGGACTGATGAGCAGGTTGTTGTTGACATCTCTTATGAAGGGTGTCTGACTATCTTCTTTATCTTTCTGTCTTTGTCTTGCAACCTGATATAGTTTCTTTGTGCCATCTACTGACTTACTTTCTAGTAGTTGGTAGTGTGCCTCTGATGCCTTGTCATTTGCTATTGCAATTCCTTTCTTAGCTTCTTTGTTAGCCAACCAGTATTCCTTCCTAGTTTAGCCTTGTCTTTTCTATCTCCAACTTTTCCCTGAACAACTTCTTCCTTTAGTGACTTTCTGGACTTCTGCACTTCACCACCAGCTTTCCTTTGTACCTTATTTCCATGCCTGGCTCAGACACATATCTGTTCTGTAGTCCTCACATATGCTGTTTTGAGGTGCTGCCATTCTTCTTCAACTCCAACTAATTCCTCTTCTTGAGGTGCTAGAGCCCTGAGTAATTACTTGATTTGTTGTGCTTTCTCTCCAGTCAACTTCCAGGTCTTCAGCCTAGTCTCTATTGACCTTAGAGCCTTCTCTGACCACTGCTTGCAGCTGATTGTGGCAACCAATGGTTTATGCTGTAGGCAGACTGTTTCACTGGGAATGACTTTGCAATCGCTGATTCTACCTCACTGCTTTAGTCTACCTGAGTTGCATGTCGCCCACTCTTGTATGTCATCTTGTGACTGTCTATCTTTCTGAACCATGTGTTAGCTACTATCAAGCCATTTGCCATACAAAAGACTAGAATGGCCTTCCCTTCTTTCTTCCTGTTGCTACACCCATGTGGACCCAGGCAGTCCTCATATCCTGTTCTGTCTGTTCCGATATGTGCATTCACATCACTCATTATCAAGACCAATTCATGTTGTCCTGCTTTATCTAGTAGGTCCTGCAACTGCTGTCTGAATGCAGTCTTTTCCTCACTATCATGACTTTGCTGGAGTATGACTGACCTGAGTCTGTCACTAATTCTGATGACATCCGGCACTGTCTTCTGAAGCTTCTCCCTCACCACAATATCCACACCATTTCTAGCATGTCCTCCTCTTCTGTAATAAACTCTGGATCCCAATTCAAGTGGCTTTGTTGCACTGCCCTTCCATCTTGTCTCCTGGTTGCATAGGATGTCCAGCCTGCTCCTTACCATCATATCATTCACTTCCAAGCTGCATCTGTCAGTGAACCTGCTTTGACTGTAGCAATTCTTAGTTCATGTTTGGCAGGCTGATTGGCTTTACGTCCATCTTTCACTCAACAGAGCTATCCCAGGTGACTCAAGCTGGGCAATTGGACACTGGCTCCCCAGTAGCTCATTGACCCAGGGCTGCTGGTCTGTATATTGGGCACACATGGCCAACAGGGGCACATATACTCTTTGCACTATTAGCATGGGTCTCTGGAATAGGCCAGGTCTTCAACTTATCTATCACCAGTAAATACCAATGTCCATTTGTTGACATTAGTCAACATGAACAAATCATCTAGAGTCCTATTGAAATGTTGGCACTCAAATTCAGAGTACCGACATGCTGAAAAAAGACAGGAAATCATGGAAAAGAGCGAATCTCAAACATCACTGTTTTCCTACATGGGGGCAAGCCTTCCACACTTGCGAATATATATATATATATATATATATATATATATATATATATATATATATATATATATATATATATATACCAACTCTGAGATCACCATACCTCAGAGAAAAGGGAATATTCTGGGAAATGGTCATCTCAGATTCAGAACCTGCTCTAGCAAGTCTTGACATTTAAAATAGCTACCCTGCAAGAGTCTTGATGAGACATGGTGTCACAGCTGCAGTGCAAAATTTACTGCACCAGCAACATTGAAGCATTTCAAATAATTCCAATGTCCAGACAATGAAACACAATTGAAAGATAATCAGATGTAGAGTTTTAAAATTTGGAAGCTGAGAAGAACTTATTTACTAGGAACATTTTCAATTTCTCAAGCAACTGCCAAAAATGATCATCCATATTTGTTGAAATAGTTTCCTTCTTACTTCAGAAAATATCTGAAACTAAATAGTTTACCTAAACTAGTTGAACAAATATGATTAGAAGCAGGGCAGTTTCATGTTAACTCCCTCTTTTGGAAACGTCACTGAAATTGTGATGAATTTATGTCTACAAGTTTTCATTAAAGATTTCGCTAATCAGTGAAAGTCTTTAGAATTGAAATATGACAATGTACATGCATGTTTCTGTAATTTCTGTTATCTGCTGTTGAGAAAATATTAACATATATTATAGGCTCATTTTTTTTTCAGCTCATGCTACAAGCATCATTAGTTCTCCAAGAAGACCTGGCAGCAGCTTGGAAGCATGGATTGCAGATGTTTACCCCCAGATTTAATAAACACCATGTAGGAATAGTGCAAGTCCTACACAGAATGAATGGTGTCCATGTCTGCAGCTCCCCCTTGGCAGTGCACCCTGCATATTCATGAAGGCTCGCTACTGAGGGAGAGCTGTGTACATTGTTACTGAATCAGTACAAGGGGGTATGTTGCAGTGCCCACAGATGTGTAACACACCCCCTGCACTGTCAAAGTGCCATACAGCAGCAAAAGATGCAATGAAAGTGTCCTTGTACAGTTATTCATATTTTTTGTTATGTATGTCACACGGCAGGTGTGTTACAGTGTCTGCAATACACCACCTGCACCTTCAAAGTGCCGTACAGCACTAAAATGTTACATAAAGTGTGCCCTTGGCCAGTATGAAAATGTAGCCGGAGAGGGTGTGTTACAGTGTCCATAACACACCCTCTATACTGTCAGAGTGCCATACAGCACAAAAATTAAATGTGAGTCTTCCTTTAATGTTTTATTTCTTTTTTTTCTTTTTTTTTATTTTGTCAAGGTTAAGCATAGCTGAGCAGGTTTGCGTGGCACGGCGCGTTGCTCAGCAATACTTAAATGTAATGAAAAGCTATATAGAAATGTATAGCTAAAACCTTCACAGCCAAGTTCGCTGAATGGTTAGAGTCATGGCTTTGTGTACAGTAGGTGCATGGTTCTAATACCAGGACAGGCCATTCAGCTTTTACATCGGAAAGCAGTTCTATTTCTATTTATATATTGTTTATTGACGTACTTATTCATATTTGTCAACCAAATTAGTGCAGCTGGTCCAGAATCCCAGTTTCAGTGGAGATATGAGGTGAAAACCTCAAGTTAAATACAAGTGCCCAATACAGTTCAGTCACACACCAATGTAATGTAATTAAAGTACATAGAGTGAGGTCATGTAAAGTAAAATATATACAAATAATAATAAAGTATCAATAATAAGTAATTAATGTCAATATATATTTTTTGTTACTATTTAAAAATCTTGTTTTCCCTTAGCTAAATCTTGTTAAGCACTGCTAAGCCAAACTAAGCAATGCCTAAACAGGACCTGTCTTAGCAATACTCAGCAATTTTTAGCTCCACTTAGCCGGTTTAAGCAATGCAAAGCAGTCCCATTCTAAGCAGCCTTCAGCAGAGCTAAGTGGATTTGTGCACTGCTAAGCACTGCTAAGCATTTGCCACTTTAAGCACTGTTCAACTAAGCTTAGCGGGTTTGCATACTGCTGAGCTTTGCTTAGCATTTTAAAAAATGATCCAATGGCAGAAAAGGGTGGGGAAATAGCATTATTTAAGCTGCACAGAAAGGAATACAGCCAGAACCTGTTGGAGTTTTATCACTGGAGGAGCTATGGCTGGATTTGGAGAGGGAGCACGCTTGTGGGTGTAGTGCTGGGGCATGTTGGAGTTCAAGGTCATGGTTGGGCTCCTCGTTAAAGACCATGACAACAGACTGCTGCAGGGACAGTACCAGGGCTATGAATATAAGTCCAAGGCCTGGGTCCATCTGGCATGTGACCTCACCAATGCTACTGGAATCCCCTGCACTGGTGATCAGGTGCATCATCATTATGATGACCTGAAGCGGAGGAAGGGGGTGCGCTTGGCCCAGTGGATCCAAGATGCTCAGGACGGGAATGACCCAGACGTTTGTAAGTATAGGAACCATTGCTTTACGAAATTCTAGTATGAATGTGTGATAGACAGGTATGCATAATGGTGTGCTTTCCTTCCTACAGTTGCAGAGGAGAGGCCTACATGGGGCACCTAGCAAGGATGCACCGAGAGTTTGGTGAGTACAGATATATCTTGCAATATATAGTAATATTAATAAGAAAGAGTACAGTAGTAACTGCCAGTAGGTATAGTCTGTTCTGACTATACTGCAATAACAGTAATGTGTAGGAATGACATGTGTATACGGTATTAATACTAATGATCTGGTAATAAAGTACACTGGCATTCTAAATGTGAAAGGAATAAATTATATCCATTCATGATCTACATGAAATACAATACAACTGCAGTCAGAATTGTGAAGGCAAACGTGTTAGTATTGCAAAGGTCCTGTAATAACAGCACAATGTCAAAGCATGCATTATTTAAACTGGAGTACAATAAAGTTTGTCAAATGTATACTAATGACTGTGTCATGTCACTCTCAATAAAGCTGTCTTCTGCCAATTTTTGTGTGTATTCTGTTCTGTTGTTGATAATGTCCAATTTAACATGTGTTGCAAAGCAAATATGGGTATAACACCACAAAGTGACTGAAGTTTGGCTGCAAAAGAACTATTCTGTTAAAGTGTATATCTAGAGTTGTACTACAACAGAAAATGCAATTTGATATATATTAGGCACTAACATGTGAATCTTGAATAGTAATGTGTAAGGTATTCAATTTCTTTTCCCATCAGGATTGTCTGGTGTTAACCTTTGCATTTCAGCTATATGCATTCCTGAACATAGGTATGCTGATGCAGGCAGGTATGACACAGTAGTAGCTGTAGACTGAAAATATAGCATCTGCAAATGTATATGGGTCAGTTAGGCATCCCAGCACCCTGATATGGTCTGCACAGATCACACATATACCCATCCACTAGGGGCTAAATGTGTGCACCTGCATTCCAAGTATTAAAACACATATCACCTACTAACCCTGTCATGCGTGAATCTCATGCATGTATGTTCAGCTGTCACTGCAGTCTGCTGTGACACTCTAGTGATATAACCAGGTCAGACTTTGTCAGCAGGTGAGCTCTAGCCACGTGTCAGTCAACCAACACACAGCAGTGGCCCAGTAATTCATTGTGATAAGCAATGCATATGTGGACTCCTCTACTTATCTCATTGTAGGCTGTGGTTTGAATCCAGGAACCAGTAGTAAGATTTATTTATAGTAACAGACAAGTAGTATTGACTATTTATAGAAACAGTCATGTACTGTTAACAGATATTCCCCACACAGGACATACAGATAAAGAAATGTCTGTAGTAGCTGTGTGAAGGGTATACTAATGTCTACCATACCTATGAATGACAGCAGGATAGGTATATACTCCATGCACTGTGCACAATACATGTCTCTCAAGTGTCATGCTGTCACAGCTAGTGACCACTTTTGCCAATAACTTTGGACACAGATATAAATCCAGATGAAGTATGCCAGTAGCACACTCACACAACATCAGTGCAGGGTACACCCTGTTAGTCATATATGTTACCCTGACATGTACAAGTCCCCTGTAGTTATGTACCTATAGTTCTTACAGCTTGGCCCATACCATGTCATGTGGACAGCTTGAGAGGTATGTACATGCTACAGAAGCTATAGCGCACATGTAGATGTAAAGTAAGGGCAGACCTGCAGAGTATTCAGCAGTACTGTTGTAATATATAGCCTATACAGGTGTTAATGGAATGTCCCCCCCTTATCTGCATCACTAATTATAATTCTTATACTATGGGTATGTTTTCATTTTGACATATCTCAAAACTGGATGTTGGGCCTTGTGTTGTATTATTGGTTATATATTTCAATGGTTGCATACTAACATACCTTATTGAAATTCCACCGTTTTGGGCCTTTTGCCATAACTGTTACTGGCATGGTGTTAACATAATGACTGTTATCCCATTTATGCCTGTGTTCTGTATGCTATGCAATTCTATTGTTCTGAGTTAATTGAAACACCCATGCATGCTGTTATAACTAACGTTGAAATGTTTTGTTCATGACTAACCAATACACTTTGACAAACCTCAGTACCATAGCATGATTGGGTAGGCTGGTTCTGGCAGATCTGCCCATCCCACCTCATCTAGGCCAATTCAGCTCTGGAGAATTACTGTTGTTTTCTAAATATACCATGCAGTACAGTCATGTAACATTAGGGAAAAAAGACACCACTGCCAGGTACTGAAAGCAGGACTTTTTGAACTACAGTCAGAGCAATGTTCCAGTAGGTCAATCCAGCTTTTGAGAGTTACTGTTGTTTTAGAAATATATCATACTGTACAGTCATGTGACTTTAGGGAAAAAAAGACACCACTGTCAAGTATTGGACCCAGGACCTTCTGCACTACAGTCAGAGCAATGCACCACTAGACCAACTCAGCTCTGGGGAATTGCTACTGCTTTTCTAAATATATCATGCAGTACAGCCATGTAACATTAGGGAAAAATGACACCCCTACCAAGTATTGGTCCCAGGACCCTCTGAACTATAATTCACTGCAATACACAAGTAGGCCAACTCAGCCCTGTGGAATAACTGCTGTTGTTACAAAGATATCCTGAATACAACTAACACTACTTCTACACATAATGTGATAAATGATAGGTTACTTGGGCGTGTGATGCAGACACCAAACCAGTACACAGCCAAAGACATGTTGATTGTTTTGATGGGAGGCCTATGATATCAGGTATAGCTGACAACTGCACAGACTGTTGCATAATGCCCACAGTTCTGTCACCTTTGTATGCCATGGTTGTCATCAAAGGTATTCTGTGTACTGACATACTGGCAAGGTAGTGCAGATTAATTTTACAAAAGCAGGACAGACAGGTCAGTGTCACACATCATAGCCATCCAAACACACATGTTCATGCCAATCCTGTGTAACACACTGTATGCATACACATATGTCTTGCAACTACACCTCCCATAATAATTACTCAGTAGCTCTATCTTTAACATTCCTAACATGTCTGACATCTGGACACTCACATTTCAGGCCCACATTCCAGTCTGTTGCATGACAACTACATGCTTGGCAATACAACCTAGAAATAACTGAGTCCTTCAATGTCCAGCAGACCTGGTTGCTGCTCCCACAGTCACTACCACCCACAGTAGCATGTCAAAGGCCTGGAGGCTGGGACACATGTTACACATATCGATATATGTCCCAAACATCCCCATAAACTCTCTGGATGGTACTACTACTTAACATATGTACTGGAGGCACATGCCTCACCTGGACTGTAATGGGTACCCTCACCCTGGCTATGCTGTGCCACAAGAGTAGACACTGCTCCTTCACTAACATGTACAGCTTGCTGTCCCCAATGTCTTCACAATTTCCAGTATGACTCCTGCCCAGAATGCAGCAGCTGTGGCCTGCCACACATGCAGTTGTATGTTCAGATCCCTGATACAGACCTACCATACCTCCCAAACACCTAGATCAGGGCATCCACACAAGACCCATACATAAAGGGTTGGGGGGAATGTTGAGGTGACAGGGAAAAGTATCACAGTCTCCCCCTACAAACATACACAGCTGATACACCAGCATCAACTGCAACAGCATGCACATTCAGATAAAAAGGATGTATGACACTCACATCTGCCTGTCTCCTTAATGAGCCCAACACACATTGTTAAACAGTAACCTGTCACAGATTCACAAACACTGTTAACAATGGCCAAACACAGCATGCAAAACTGTGGACATAACACATCAATCCAAACAGTGAACAGTATTTCTACATACCCTCTGTGATGCTGTAGCTCACAGATCTGGATAATGTCCTCCTCACAAGCCAGAAAAAGGGCCAAGGCCTGCATGAAGTCCTTAATTATAGGACTGTGTTCTCATGCTATTGGCTAATGGCAATGTAACCCAGCTGTTCTGGATGCAATTAGCAAGTAGGAGTCATAGTTTGGTGTACAGGCAATCACATGTTCATGAGCATTACTTACAAAAGGCAAGCTGCTGCCCATGGTAAACGGGTCTGACACTTTCTTCATGAAGACAGACTGCAATTCTGTAGGAGACTACCACTGGATTTCGCCTCACAAGGGAGTGCAGCAATATATCAGCTATGTCATAGAATTATGCATGTAATGGAATGCAGATGGGGAATGCAGTCATGGGAAATAGGAATTTAAACAGTAGGTGTCAAGAACATTTCTTGGACTGACATGATGCTGTTAGTCTGCTGTCCAGCACCTATGGCCATCCCTAATGGCTCTGTCTGCAGTGACATAGATCACAGCTCTGGCCTCTAAGTCACCCCAACAATAGCCAGCTCACATATGACTGCTACTGGATTGTCTGTTGTACAATGCTGACAGTAAGTATTGGTGGATACAGCTGGCATATCACATCATGTACTGACAGTGAGCCCCTCTCAGTCTGTGAATGTCATACAGGCTTAGTTTAAAGACTGTCCAGGTGTCCCTGACTATTCCTGATGTACTCTGGCTAGATCACTGTGTACTCCATACCTGTATCTCATTGCCCGATACCTGTGGCTAGCATACCTAGTGACCCCCTGCAGCAAGACAGCAGGTTATAGGCACTAATAGTGGGGGGACAGTGGCTCTTGTCTCAGCAGCAGTGTATACATATTGACCATACAATATAAAGGAATGAATACAGTACCAGATATTAATATACCATACTGTGTTCCCAGGGTTCTGGCATGTCACAGATCCATTACCCAGACTCTGGGGACAACTATCATGTATTGTCCAACTGGTGTCATGAATTCCACATTTGTCTGGCAGGGAGTCTACATCTATCAGTCACATGTACACATTCTGCAAACATCAGTGAACTGCAGATGTCAGTCACCTACAAGAAGGACACCCTACTCCACATATGCACTTCTGTCAGTTATTGTGTAGCACAGATGTTGCTGCAATGTCCACATGCACTTGTAGTAGCACTCACCTATTTGTCAGATGTAGGCTGGATGACATGGTACTGTAATGTTGCCCATAGGGGACACCCAACAGTCGATAGCAGTGATGGGTGTGGACACATAACAACACAGACTGTCACAGCACTCGGCCATATTTGGTATTCCTGCTACCATATGAGGTTACTAGGCTATGTGCCCTGAGCAGCCATATGCCTAGGCCAGATGTTAGCCCATGTGTATGCAAAGCAGCACCTGATGCCCCAGTCCAACAGGGACACAGGTAGTATCCCAAGGGTGTATGTGCAGTTACCCATCCAGTTATCCAGGTTATGGCTCCAAAGGTGTAAATAGCTACCGTGCCTGATGTGGACAGGGTGCTCATTCCACCACAGGATGATTGTGTGGGACACACATCTGAGCTGCCAACATGCCCAGTTCATGTCAAACACCAGGTTGACGGTGTGTGTGTTGACAGAGTGGACCATGAGTTGCACTCATGCAGCAGTCCCAGCAATGTGGAGTCTGTGATTGCCTTGCATGCCACACTGATGCCACTTCTGAGGAGTATGTATGACACCAAGTAGAGTGTTGGCCTTATAGCCTATTGATGTATGGTAGATGTGTGATGCCCTTGTATTCCCTGGTGGGGAACCTCTGTGATATCCCCAGCTGCTGCATATGCTGTGTGACGTGAATGATGAACAGGAAATTATACACAATAATGGGCCTCATTGGGGGGAATACAGGGATGTTTATACCCCATATCCCTTGATGACATACCCTTATATATGACATGGGCCATGTAGATGGTTTACCTTACAGTGGAAGTGACAATTGTGTTGAAAAGTCATGTTGCCAAAGACCTGTGTCCACAGCACCCTCATGACTGATTGTGTTCCTAGGATGTTGTTAGTACTGTGATAATATGTGGGGACGTCACTCTCCCCTAAGGAGTTGGCACTGCATGTGCTGGTATGCGGCCTGAGGTCATGTGTCTGGCAATGGTCATGTATCTGTGTGAGACCCTCCTAGGCAGATGTCCACTTCATTAGGGAATTCGGTGACCCCACACAGCATGCATTCATCTGCAGACATGATCGGACATAGGCTAATGGCTGTTACATGCACCTCAGATGTGTACATCACACATAACAGAGGCCCAAACATGGAACAACAGGTTACACACCTAGTTATGGGGTCAATCGCTTGAGTTGGATTGCCCTATGTGGAATAGGTGAGTCGTGGCAGTGTACCAGTGTGCTACCCATATGGTAACATATGGTGTGATGCATACTTGAAAGTTTCATATCTATAATGGCCACATGGGTTATACTGTCACAGCATTTGTCCAGGTCAAGGTAGGCAGTTTGCACTGTCACCCTCCCCTCGTCCATGGCTTTGGTGACTGCGTCATAGAGGTCAACTGAGTGTAACAGATATGAACCCTTCCTTGACAAAGCCTAAGTGTGCATGATGGAGTGTGTGCAGGTCACCTATGTCCTTGTTAATGGGGCTCACTACAAACTGTGCTATGGTCTTGCAGAACAGCATAGTCAGGCTGCCTGGTCTATCATGTGACTGAGTGGGGGACGCTCCACCTTAGTGTAAAGGGGTGACAGTGGTCGTCGATTAAACGTCTGGTACAAAGCCGGTAGTCAGTCTTCCTTTGAATACAGTTCCTTATGGTGTTGCAAGGTTATGCTTGGGATCATGTAGGATGCATCCTGTCATATGATAGACTCCCATGGTAGATGTATACCATGACTTTCACATGGTAGTGGTGACCTCTTCCCTACATATAGGAGAGGTACTGTGGATATCCTGATGTACTGATGGGGAAGACTACCCCAACTGTGTCAGGCATCCAGTATGCTATACCAGCAGCGCTGGTATAGCTGATGTCTTTGAGTACCACAAGTGAACAGCTGCAGGTGATCTTGTGCTGTTGCAGGCATATGTGCAATATGGGAGATGACTGTGTAGTGAATGTAGACAATATAAGCTCTGTGTTTGTTGTGCAGGTTTGCATGACTGATCACAGTCTCATGTACATGCTAAGCAGACATTACTCCAACATGGCCACTGCCCCTTCTTTGTCTCGGGCAGCGGTATGTCATCCTTGTTATGGACAGTACATATTGCGGATGTCCACCAGACATGTGCACATATCCTACCAGAGGATGATGTAGGCCTGTTGGGTATACCTGTAAAACCAACGAAGACGAACCAAATACACTTGCAGAACTCAGGTTTATTGCTTGAAGTCTGACCAAGTACTAAGCGCTTTCACCCAAACAGTGGGCATCATCAGAGTACAATGTCATTCACAAAATTCTCAATTTAAATAGATGCATCAATAAATAATTATTCAATTAATTAAACACCTCTAATTAATGCTGAGACACCTAATATATATAGAATAATGATAAATACAATTACTAAAAAAATAAAAAATAAAAAAATACAAAAATACAGTTAAAAATGCAAACCTGATTTAAATACAATACTTAAGTTAGTTAAATAATTTAATAATTTGATAATTTAATAATTTGAACAGAATAAAACACACTAGGCACAATTAGTTAAAACCCAAATAGTATAAAATAGAAAGTTTTGTAATGTATGTAATAACTCAAAAACCTATATAAATAGCGATTTGTATTTGAGTACACTGGCTATGGAAATACAGTCATTAATACCAGGGTATGTGTTAGCATTAAATCTAAGCTGCCACAAACATTCCTTAACCTCTAATAGTGTTTTTTCATCACCACCCTTGTTGCTGTTGAAAGGTATTCTATCAATGACAAAAAATAGAAACCTTTTAAAATTGTCGCATCTTGTGCTGTGTAAATATAATGCACTGGTATCTTTCTTGTTTTTAATGTCCCTAACATGTTCACCTATTCGGTCTTTAAGCATCCTAATGGTTTTCCCAACATAGTATGCAGGACATGTAGAGCAGGTAGCAAGGTATACTACCATTTTTGTTTTGCAATTGCAATGTCCCGGACATCTAATGGTTTTACCATAGTTAGGAACTACTACATATGGACCATCATTAATGAATCTACAGAAATGACAAAACCCACATTTACCCATCTTAGACTTAACATATGTATTCATACTCTGTGTTCGACAGAACAGGTATTGAACTTATGCATCTTATTATATGCAACAACAACAATAGATTATCTGTTTTAAATGATCAATTAACTAAACTTGATAATAGTATTCGTAATGACCTTTTGTTTGAGTTCAACAGATTTAGGTTTGACAAAATATTGAAAGACAATGATAAGTTTATTTTGAATGGCTTAGAAGTTAAAAATCACAAGCTTGCCAGAGACTCTAATGATTATAGGTGTAAAAGGGCTTATTCTCATTTTAAGGAGTTTAAAAATATGAAGCGTGCATTTAATATTGATGAATTAGAGAAAGTGGATGGTGATGGTTGGAATGAACGAAGTATTAACAATGGTTCTAACACATCACACATTGATGTACATAATGAGGCTGTTTATGATATTGGTGAGGATGTTTTTTTAGAGGAACCAACTCTGAGGAGATCAGAGCGGTTAAGGGACAGATATGGGGGGCAAAATCAACAGTTACACTATTTGAACAAAAATCGCAGGACCAGTTCATGGCACCGCTAGTAGATGAGGTTTTTGACCACACACGGGTTGATTACAATGAAACATATGTTGGTTCAACAATAGATAGTGTTGATTTTCCAAATAATCATGATGTTCATAATCATCATTGTGTACTGATTAATGATGAATTTTCAGTTTGTGATGATGATACTAGTGTGACACAGAACAATGTCAATGAGAGTGTATGTTCCATTATTGTTGATGGAGGTTTTTGTGTATATAATTTTACTGAGTTGATGGTTGATGCAAGCTATGTAAACCTTTTTAAAAAAGGTTTTAAATTTGTTCCAAAATTTAGATCGGACATTGGTAAAATCTTGATTAATTTAAAACTTTTTACAAGGAAATTGAATTTGAGGATGTTTTTTAAGAATAGGAATATGCAAGGAATACTTAACATTAAAGAGACAGAGTACTTTTATACCTCCACAGAATCCTATTATCCAAGTATTTGAGAGGCTATGTGACATTCAAATTCGGAGAATAGTTCAAACTGAAAGAATTATAGCATACGACCTTACCACGGCTGAGAAATTTTATTTAAAAGAACTTACAACAACAGACAAATATAGGGTTATGAAACCCGACAAGGGTGGGGGTGTGGTTGTAATGAATAAAGAGAATTACTTTAACAAAATTACAACTATGCTAAATGACAACAACACATATGAGAAGGTGTCAAGACATGAAATGAATAGAGCATACACCAAATTGGATTGGATCATGTATGAATACTTGATGGATGGAGTTATTTCTAAGGATGAATACAATTTTCTCAATGTGGAACATCCTATTACTCCATCCATCTTTGGTATCCCAAAAATTCATAAAAGCATTCAGGACCCACCATTTAGACCTATTGTTTCAGCTAGAGGATCCAAAACTGAGGCTATGGCTTCATTTATTGATTTTCATTGCAAGGATGTGTTAGGTAATTTGGATCATATTGTTAAGGATTCATGGCATTGTCTGGACAAAATTAGAACTATGCTTGTTGGAATAAACCAGGGGTTTTTTATGGCCACTATTGATATTGTGAGTCTTTTCACTGCCATACCACACAAACAAGGCTTGGAGATGTTTGAAGCGAACCTACTCAAGTTTGGTACACTTAGTAGTGATAAATGTAAATTCATTAAGGAATTAATGGAACTAGTTCTTGAAAACAATTTCATGTTCCTGAATGGCGAATATTTCAGACAAAAAACGGGTGTAGCAATGGGGGCACAGTGTGCTCCGATTTATGCCAACCTGGTGTTAGCGTTATGGGAGACACAAACGATTGTTTCCTCATGTTTCTGGGATGATGTGGTTTTATATTTGAGGTTTTTGGATGACATTTTGATTTTTTGGAAGGGTACTAGAGAAAGATTTACTGAGTTTGAATCATTCCTGAATACTACAACAACCTTCCTGAGTTTTACCAGTAAGATGGTTGATAATTATTGTGAATATCTTGATATTTTATTGTACAAAAACAATGACATGTTAGATACTAACATTTATAGGAAAAAAACACACTCCAATTCTTTTTTATATTTTGATAGTTGTCACCCTTACCATCAAAGGAAGAATTTGGTCAAAGGACAGATGGTAAGATTATCTAGAATTATTAGTGACGATAAAGTTTTCCTCGATGAAATGAAAATCTTGTCTAGCATGTTTTTTGATAGAGGATATCCTAGGGAACTGATTGATAATATCAGTAATGAGATACGGATTAAAAGAAATCATGTCTATAAACCTATTATTAAATTTGGTCTTTCTAATACCACTAGTACGAATAGACCACTTATTGGTAACAATTTTTAGTCATCCCTTATAATGATACATCCATGAAGATAGAAAATGCTGTAAAAGATTGTTGGTCTAGTGTATTCACGAACCAGGGTGAATGCACTGATATTTTGTTTTTTTTGCCTAAAATTACCTATAGTAGAGGTATGAATTTGAAAGAGTATTTTGAATCAACACAGAGTATGAATACATATGTTAAGTCTAAGATGGGTAAATGTGGGTTTTGTCATTCCTGTAGATTCATTAATGATTGTCCATATGTAGTAGTTCCTAACTATGGTAAAACCATTAGATGTCCGGGACATTGCAATTGCAAAACAAAAATGGTAGTATACCTTGCTACCTGCTCTACATGTCCTGCATACTATGTTGGGAAAACCATTAGGATGCTTAAAGACCGAATAGGTGAACATGTTAGGGGCATTAAAAACAAGAAAGATACCAGTGCATTATACTTACACAGCACAAGATGCGACAATTTTAAAAGGTTTCTATTTTTTGTCATTGATAGAATACCTTTCAACAGCAACAAGGGTGGTGATGAAAACACACTATTAGAGGTTAAGGAATGTTTGTGGCAACTTAGATTTAATGCTAACATATACCCTGGTATTAATGACTGTATTTCCATAGCCAGTGTACTCAAATACAAATCGCTATTTATATAGGTTTTTGAGTTATTACATACATTACAAAACTTTCTATTTTATACTATTTGGGTTTTAACTAATTGTGCCTAGTGTGTTTTATTCTGTTCAAATTATTAAATTATCAAATTATTAAATTATTTAACTAACTTAAGTATTGTATTTAAATCAGGTTTGCATTTTTAACTGTATTTTTGTATTTTTTTATTTTTTATTTTTTTAGTAATTGTATTTATCATGATTCTATGTATATTAGGTGTCTCAGCATTAATTAGAGGTGTTTAATTAATTGAATAATTATTTATTGATGCATCTATTTAAATTGAGAATTTTGTGAATGACATTGTACTCTGATGATGCCCACTGTTTGGGTGAAAGCGCTTAGTACTTGGTCAGACTTCAAGCAATAAACCTGAGTTCTGCAAGTGTATTTGGTTCGTCTTCGTTGGTTTTACAGGTTATCTTTCGTTTTTGGATTCACTTGGATACTGTTGGGTATACCTGACTACATGCATCTATAAAAATGCACATATAGCAGTGGTATGTATGTGTGGATAGTGGTGCCAGTCCTTAATGAGGGGTTGTGGGCTGTAAGGCTGTGTGTACCCCCCCAGGAGGATGCATTCCACATTGGAGGTGTATGTATGGCTGACCCTAGCTAGATGGATATTGTGGGAGATGGTGACTACAGACATGACTGCATGATGGTTGCTTTGCCATGGAGGATGACACTGTAGAGATGCTACAGTGGTAACTCATGTTGTGTAATGTCAACTGCAATACATCTTCACTTCATGTAGGGGTAGTCCCTGGCCTTACCAAGGTGTTTGTACTTCCACTGTTGATGGCTCTCTGGCCATTTCTGTGCTGGCAAGGGCATGTCTTACAATATATGTTAGGGTCGTTTTAACTGACCCAGGATCAGGGTACAGACCCAACTCCTAATACAGTTGATGAGGTCCATATGGGGAGAATGGGTTTCCTGGTCACATTTGATGGTTGGTAGGTAGCATTGATATGAATAAGTGTGTGCTGGCAATGGTGAACCACCCCTGCAATGTCCCCTGTGCATCTTACTGCCTGTACAGCGTGGAGGTGTGCATGTGTGTCATATATACAGAAACCCCTTGTCCCAAGGCATTACTGGCTACACTTTGGCTTCTGAATGTATGATAGGATGGTTGACCAGTTAAGGCTGGGGTGCTCTCTGCAACTTTGAACCATAATCTGTGTGACTTCATAGATGTCTGCAGTTCTTGCAATAAGGGCAAAGTCCTTTGTATACCTGTAGTATTAAGCAACATGGCCTTCAATGTGTGCTGCACTTTCCCTTGTTGTTGATAGTGATAACATCACCACTTTTACTAATGAAGTCACAATGGGGCTGGTGAGAACCAGTGCCAGATGCATGAAGACCAGTGAAGACAGATGGAGGCCATCTCTTTCAGAGCATCTTGGTCTGTTTCGCATACCTAGCATGCATTCTCCTTGACACAGCATGCTACTCTTGATACCTGTCACCAGGGGGTTCCGTAAGATCACAGGTTCATAGGTACAGATGAGGTTACTACAGTACTTGCCCTCTGTCCCTTACAAGCCTAGCCAGTAGTCTATCCCCAACAGAATCATCTATCAGCACCTGTTGCTCCTGACATTGCTTGACACACTTTGCACCCCTGGGACAGATGTATTTTTTCACATCCACTCAACCTTGATGAAGTTGATGAGGGTCTGCATGGTACTCTGTTTGACATTTATTGGGTTGTGTCATATGTGATTCAAGCCTGTTGTGCCAGTAATGCGCACAGAGGTATACTGACATATATGGGGCAGCTGTTGAAGGGCTGAGCACAACATTGCCATCTAGGTATGCCATAGCCCACCTGTGGACAACCTGTCCAATACCAAGTGGGGCAGTACTGATTCAAGGCTATCTGCATGAAACAGGTGTTGAAGGCCATGGATAACCTTTGTGGGCGTTAACATAGCCTTTCCATTTGGTGCAGATGTCTGCATAGGTGCATACCAGACTGGCCATGCTGAAAATGTATTGTTCTACTGACTGAGGACTATACAGATGTAATGTCCACCTTTTGTCTGGATGTAGTACCTTTACCTATGTGGTGAACCATGTCCAAGCCTTTTCTGATCACTGCCACTACTTGATGGGTGAATGCAACAGTGTTATCAACCTGAGTAGCCAGGTTTGTCAACACAGTGTGTGCATTTATGGGGCTGCAGTTCATCTGGGAAATAGTGGGTCCATGTCCTCGCCATATGATGCGATGGTATTGTTTTCTGCATTCAGCTGGAGGCCAGGACCTGGCCACCATTCCATGCCCACTGCATGACACCTCTGCAGTGTGTTAATATCAGTTTCTGGGTCAATGACAGACAGCACACTACTCACAGTTGCCACAGCTTGAGGTAGTACCTACATATGTGGGAGGTGGCAGTTAGCATTCATGCCTTCATACATGTGGGTCATTGTGGGCAGAAGCTATTTACAGGGCATACACATGTCTACATATTGCACCCACATAGGCAACACAAAGTATGGTTGCCACCTTCTCAAATGTGGAATGTGGGACACATCTTGTAGTATTGTGGCACTTGGCAGAACATACCATAACCCATAGTAAGTGCACCAGACAGGACTTCCCTTTATTTACCAATATGACTGCTTCTTTCTGTCACGTCACCATAGGTTATGCTATTTCTCATACCAGTAAGGTGCTTCTGATGTGAAATAACTGCTTTATGCAGGTAGTAGACAACCTTAGAAAATGTTTGTTGTCCTGTACTCTGGGTACCTCTGTATTGTTTGTGTCATTGTCACAGGTTACACGTAGCTAAACATGAACTACAACCTGCATGGTGGGATAGATGGTGGCCATAACTCTCACCTGTGCGGATGTCTTCATAATGTCCTGTTATTTGCCACATCTTTTTGTTCTGTGGCATAACATTGTGGTTTTCTGGCAAAGTAGTGTAAAATCTTTAAAGAATGATGTTGCACAATAATGACAGATATTTTCCTGTCAGACTTTATACCTTTCAGAAAATGCATGTGAATGCACAACCTGTTCTGCTATCTACTTTGTATGTTTGTCAGAGCAATATTTAAAGATTGACCCTAATATTTGGGCTTTGTCCCAGTTTTATGCATGGCTTTCTCCAGGTGTCTTTTTGTAAGGGATCGAGAGGTATGTTTGTGGCCCTAACACAGTCACACTGCTGCAAGGGGATATATATATGTACACACACACACCCATTCATGAGCTGCCCTTGCTGATAGTAGAACCCCTACCTGGCTAGTTATACATATGATTGCACAATATACATGCCGCATGAACCACGGAGCTTATACAGTTTTGCAGTGTCTGCCACTACTATTCAGGTGGTTGACATCTGCAGGTGCTGTAACGATTGCCACTAGGGGGTTAACAGGCACTTAAAATTGTGTAACAGTGTGACACACACACACATGCATTCCAACAGTCATGCAGAGACAGAGTTGCCACTTTTGGACTTACAACACCTATCTATCTAGGTATGTACAGTATAGCCTGCCATATATATTGCATGTGCCACAGTGCTATTGTGTTTAAAATGTGTTACTCTGAATCTAAGGTGCATGACATCTGTAGGCTATGAATAGGTTGGTGATGGTGGAGTTAACAGGGTGGCACAGTCACACAAAATGGTATAGGCATTGTACACACACAGGCAAGACAGACACACTGCTACAGACAATATTCAGACACACACACACACATACACTCACACAGTTGCCAGTATTGAGATTACAACCCCTACCTATATAGTTGTATATAGTATAGTGCTTTGTCCTTATTGTATTTGCCATGAAGCTTATATGCCTGAGGCATACCTCTCAACCTGTTAGAACAATACGTGTGGACAAAACCTTCAATAATGGGGGGATACAGGCCCAAAAATAGGGACAGTTTTTACCTAGTGCTCTTACAAATGTAAATAACTGATAGAGTGACAGGTTTCATATTACCATTACTTTTGTGAAGGGTATGAAGTGTGCCACTCAGATGTCTGTCTTGAGATTAGAACCCTTACCTACCTAGTTTATTGTACTATAGTGCTATGTGCACCATGGAGCTTATATGCCTGCCAAGCGTCCAGTGCTGTATCTATGGTCAATGACATCAGCAGGCCCTATTAAGTAGGGAAATGGGGGTTAACAGGGTGGAACAGGCCTCAAAAGGTATTGACATTGCACACACACATAGGCAGGAAACACACAAAGCCACAAGGGAATATACTTAGATACATACACACACACACACACACACACACACACACACACACACACACACACACACACACACACTTAGTAACTTATTGCATGCGCCACGGGAGTTACACATGTAGAGAATGCCTGGCAATGCTGTTAGGGTGGATGACATCAGCAGCTGCTGACAGGGAGACCACTGTTGTGGAGGACAGTAGTCACAGGGCCAAAATATGGGTGGCCACTACACATACATAGGCCTGTTGGGTGTATGTAGTCTGCTGTACATGTAATGCATATAAAAACACACACATACACAGTGACTGATTTATTTATTTATTTATTTTATTTTATTTTACATTTGTTGACTGGGCTAGTCTAACTGGATATATGTCCTTTTTCAGTAGAGGCCTGTGGAGAAAAGTTCCATATAAGCAAAATTTTAGCAACTTCAGGTACAGATAAGTAAAATTGTAACGCATTTAGGTACAGTACTATTTTAAGGTGAATAATACAAATGTTATATAGAGAAATAGTACTATTAAAGTAGCAAATAATAAGAAAGATATAGAACAACAATCAATTTTAAAATAGCACACAATAAGAAAGAGAAATGAAAAGCACACTAACAAATATAGCAGCTCCAGGTACAGTATTTAACAGTTAGTCGTCCAATTTAACCTGTAGTAGCATAGCAACTTTAAGGTAGCATGTAATAAGAAAGATAAAGATTGTCTATATAGATATTTGTGTGTGAAAACAAGTTAATGCTGCAAGCTGCAAACTATGCAAGTACATAATTTGAAGAGGATCCTATGTAAGAGAAAGTTGTAAAGACTGAATTAGTATAGGTGGGTCTACTCTCTGAGGCATAGAGAGAGCTGGAATTAAATTGCAAATGGTCATATAGGTAGGGTTCAGAGAAAGTGGTAATAAGATTAGTCTGGGTTACTACATGGGCATTACCAATGTTTTTTAAGGTATTCTCTGAGTTGTTTTTTGAACAGTTTCACTGAGGAGAGAGATGAGAGTTCCTTGGGAAGCAGGTTCCAGGATTTGCCAATAGTGTTGGCGAACAGAGAATCACCGGCCTTATTTTGGATTTGATTGTAGATACTAGTACATCTAGTGGTCAGATGGTGTAATTACAACAGAAGCAAGTGAGCTGAGATAGATGGTACAGGGTTTGCGAAGGCTCCTGTAGATAGTTGCAGGAGACAGCACAGGAGTGATAAAAGAAAAAATATAAATATTAAGTGATAGAGAGGGGAGTATGGCTGCTGGGTATCCTGGCTAGGTAGCGTATCATACATACACTGGATATTAAGCAAGTGTTTAAATATTACCACTCTGTTGGATAACATATACTTTTTTGCCTCCTAGTGAACAGGGTTCTTATGCAGGACGGCAAGTCTTTTTGCTATAGAGGAGTTGGTTGGATTTGTTTACAGGGAGTCCTTTAGGTAGGTAGGTTAGCAAGGTTTTAGTGTAGGATAGATGTTTCAAATCTAGGAATAGCGGGGGCAAGAGAAACAGTGAAGGCGTAAGAAAACAGACATTTAAAAAAACAGGGTAGTACACAGAGCATTCAGTTCAAACAAACAAACAGACATTTAAAATACAGTTGGATTAGTAAACAGAGCATTCCAGTTCATACCAACAGTTGAAAAACATTCACTGCAGAGTTTGCAGACACATAGCAAGGCATACTAGCACCTATTCAAACATTACTAATGGTACAGAGTACTCAAACAAAGTCTGGGAAAAGGTCTAAACAGTGTACAGCAGTCTAGCTAGGAAATACTTAATAAATGCAGCAGTGCTGAACTAGGTCCAGAGTGGTATAAGCAGTGAGCCACAGTGACACTAAGGTTATTAATTATATAAGAATCTAGTCAAAAAAACGCACCTTGTGTTAATATATTCTGACTAGTTTCTCGAATGTCCACCACATTAATAACAGGTCTGGGCAGTAACTATGCAGGGTATATACAACAATTCAATATAGCTTGACTAAATAAAAGCTTATGCTAACAGAAGGTGACACAAATATAATCGAACAGCTAGCAATGGCTATGTGTAACACTATCTACACATGTTTGAGGAGCCACAAGCTAAATTCTCACTCTATAGGAGTCTCACTGAGTTGGGAATATGCTCAGGCAAGCTATCCACAGTTCCTGCTTAAGCACCTATCCAGGCTAGCATACAAGCCAGGAAACAGTATGTCATGCGGCCAAAATAGTGTATGCTGTACCATATATTAGGTTAGAAGGGGAGGCAAGGTTCCTTTAGTGCTCGGACAATGTTAACTTAACAGCGTTCCATTAACATTACCAAATACCTTAACAGCGCTCCATTAACATTACCAAATACTGCTCTGTTTTTGAGCGTTCACTCAAATCTTAGTTCCAGCCCAAGCACCGATCTAGGCGAGCATGGAAGCTAGGACACGGCAAGTCCTGAGGCCAAAAACGTATGCTGTACCACTTTTTAGTTTAGGAGAGGAGGCTCTAGTTCTATCACTCGCGGACAATGTCCACTTTACGGCGCTCCTTCACTTTTGGTAAAAACACGCTGTTATCTAGAGTTCACTAGATGAAACATAGCAATATGTTGCTTTCTTCATTTCCGAGCAGCGGTTATATGCTTTTTTGCTATATTTTAACAAACTGAATGTTTGGCAATAGCACACTGTAATCTAGTGTTCACTAAGTACACCAAATAATGTAAAGCATTCTTCAGTTCTGAGCAGAGGGTATGTGCTTGGAATTGCTCGGGAAAAACACCTAAAGTAGCATAGGGGAAAAACAAGCACGAGTCAAACGCTCACAACCTGGGAAGTTTGCATTTACAATAAGTTGCTCGCAATTACCCTAAATTCAAAAGCTTACACACAATATCCTAAGGTCAGACACAAGGCTAACAAACTAAGAGGTTAACCTGGGTAGGACCATTAAGCAGGCTAGTTCGCTTGCAGAAACCTTCAGTTCTGTTGAGACAAGAACCGAGCAATACTAACCATCTATTCAGCAGTAGTACACAACAAAGAAGCGGGATAGACTAGTACAACTCCACGTGGTACGCCCAGTAAAGAAACAGATGGCTGTTACCAAAATCATGCATCAGAATAATAGTTGTTGATACACAGTAGACATAATAAGCCTAAAGTCCTAATAACTATACACAGCTCAAGCCGCACAGATTAACCAGACAATATAGATAAGCAGTAGTAACAACGCACAGTAGCTTACAGAAGTTAAGACGCACAGCAGCCAGGGGGTCAGTTCCTAATAATAAAGATGGCGGCTTGCCAGTTAAGAGAGATATATAGGAGTAGAAAGGATGTGAGGTGGGGAGGGGAATACAGAGGATAAGACCATGAGGGGCTAGTCCCTAGATGGTTAATTACACTAACATGGACTGTCTTAATGTGCTGGTTTGGGGGGGGGGAGCGAAACGAGCTGGTAAAGGCAGGGGTAGAGTAGAGAGTAGAGGTGTAGGTGGAAAGTAAGACCAAGGAGCAGCTAGACAGTGGGACTTAGAGTCAGAGCTCAGACAGCTAACCGAGTAAGTCAGCAAAAACCTATCAGCAAGCAGCTAACTTAGTTGGGAAGGAATAGGTATAGAGGGGAGGAAACAGTGGTAGTGAAAGTAAGTGGTAGCTGAGAGCAATGCTAGTGGAAAGTAGCAGGTAGAGTGGAGAAATAGGACAGGAAGAAATTTCTCAATCCTGGGTCAGAACTTTAATTTTGTTGGAAATCAGGGAAGGATAGCTGTATTAGGAGCTATCCTGGTTTAGAGTGCCTTCTAGTGGTCAGATGGTGTCATTAAAACAGAAGCAAGTGAGCTGTGATAGATGGTACAGGGTTTGCGAAGGCTCCTGTAGATAGTTGCAGGAGACAGCACAGGAGTGATAAAAGAAAAAAATATAAATATTAAGTGATAGAGAAGGGAGTATGGCTGCTGGGTATCCTGGCTAGGTAGCGTATCATACATACACCAGATATTAAGCAAGTGTTTAAATATTACCACTCTGTTGGGTAACATATACTTTCTTGCCTCCTAGTGAAGAGGGTTCTTAAGCAGGACGGCAAGTCTTTTTGCTATAGAGGAGTTGGTTGGATTTGTTTGCAGGGAGTCCTTTCACCGGGTAGGTAGGTTCGTAAGGTTTTAGTGTAGGATAGATGTTTCAAACCTAGGAACAGCGGGGACAAGAGAAACAGTGAAGGCGTAAGAAAACAGACATTTAAAAAACAGTTAGGGTAGTACACAGAGCATTCAGTTCAAACAAACAAACAGACATTTAAAATACAGTTGGATTAGTACTCAGATCATTCCAGTTCATACAAACAGTTGAAAAACATTCATTGCAGAGTTTGCAGACACATAGCAAGGCATACTGGCACCTATTCAAACATTACTAATGGTACAGAGTACTCATACAAAGTCTGGGAAAAGGTCTAAGCAGTGCACAGCAGTCTAGCTAAGAAATACTTAATAAATGCAGCAGTGTTGAGCTAGGTCCAGAGTGGTATAAGCAGTGAGCCACAGGGACACTAAAGTTATTAATTACATAAGAAGCTAGTGTAAAAAACACACCTTGTGTTAATATATTCCGACCAGTTTCTCAAATGTCCACCACATTAATATCAGGACTGGGCAGTAACTATGCAGGGCATATACAGCAATTCAATATAGCTTGACTAAATGAAAGCTTATGCTAACAGAAGGTGACACAAATATAATCGAACAGCTATCAATGGCTATGTGTAACACTATTTACACATGTTTGAGGAGCCACAAGCTAAATTCTCACTCTATAGGAGCCTCACTGAGTTGGGAATATGCCCAGGTAAGCTATACGCAGTTCCTGCTTAAGTACCTATCCAGGCTAGCATACAAGCCAGGAAACAGTATGCCATGCGGCCAGAATAGTGCATGTCGTACCATATATTAGGTTAGGAGGGGAGGCAAGGTTCCTTTAGTGTTCAGACAATGTTAACTTAACAGTGTTCCATTAACATACCTTAACAGTGCTCCATTAACATTACCAAATACGACTCTGTTTTTGAGTGTTTGCTCAAATCATAGTTACAGCCCAAGCGCCGATCTAGGTGAGCATGGAAGCTAGGACACGGCAAGTCCTGAGGCCAAAAACATATGCCGTACCACTTATTAGTTTAGGAGAGGAGGCTCTAGTTCTATCACTCTTGGACAATGCCCACTTTACGGTGCTCCTTCACTTTTGGCAAAAACACGCTGTTATCTAGAGTTCACTAGATGAAACATAGCAATATGTTGCTTTCTTAATTTTCAAGCAGTGGTTATATGCTTTTTTGCTATATTTTAATAAACTGAATGTTTGGCAATAGCACACTGTAATCTAGTGTTCACTAAGTACACCAAATAATGTAAGGCATTCTTCAGTTCTGAGCAGAGGGTATGTGCTTGGAATTGCTCGGGAAAAACACCTAAAGTAGCATAGGGGAAAAACAAACATAAGTCAAACACTCACAACCTGGGAAGTTTGCATTTAGAATAAGTTGCTCGCAATTACCCTAAACTCAGAAGCTTACACACAATATCCTAAGGTCAGATACAAGGCTAACAAACTAAGAGGTTAACCTGGGTAGGACCATTAAGCAGGCTAGTTCGCTTGCAGAAACCTTCAGTTCTGTTGAGACAAGAACCGATCAATACTAACCATCTATTCAGCAGTAGTACACAACAAAGAAGTGGGATAGACTTGTACAACTCCACGTGGTATGCCCAGTAAGAAAACAGATGGCTGTTACCAAAATCATACATCAGAATAATAGCTGTTGATACACAGTAGACATAATAAGCCTAAAGTCCTAATAACTATACACAGCTCAAGCCACACAGATTAGCCAGGCAATATAGATAAGCAGTAGTAACAACTCACAGTAGCTTACAGAAGTTAAGACGCTGGAGCCAGGTTTGCACAGCAGCCAGGGGATCAGTTCCTAATAATAAAGATGGCAGCTTGCCAGGTAAGAGGGATATATAGGAGTAGAAAGGATGTGAGGTGGGAAGGGAAGGGGAATACAGAGGTAGGCAATAAGACCATGAGGGGCTAGTAACTAGATGGTTAATTACACTAACATGGACTGTCTTAAGGTGCTATGTTGGGGGGGGGAAGCAAAACGAGCTGGTACAGACAGGGGTAGAGTAGAGAGTAAAGGTTTAGGTGGAGTAAGACCAAGGAGCAGATAGACAGTGGGACTTAGAGTCAGAGCTCAGACAGGTAACCGAGTAAGTCAGCAAAAACCTATCAGCAAGCAGCTAACTTAGTTGGGAAGGAATAGGTATAGAGGGGAAGAAACAGTGGTAGTGAAAGTAAGTGGTAGCTGAGAGCAATGCTAGTGGAAAGTAGCAGGTAGACTGGAGAGATAGGACAGGAAGAAATTTCTCAATCCTGGGTCAGAACTTTAATTTTGTTGGAAATCAGGGAAGGATATATGTATTAGGAGCTATCCTGGTTTAGAGTGCCTTCTAGTGGTCAGATAGTGTAATTACAACACTGATGTGAAAGTACAACCTCTCCCTACCTACTATTACGCAATGAGTCTCACCGTAGTATTTGCACATGCCACTGGTTCAAATCGGTGTACGTGTGGCTGATGCAGTGCATCACTGTATGCCTTTCAGGGTCTCTCTCTCTCTCTCTCTCTCTCTCCCCTGTCTCTGCCTCTCTGTAAATCATATATTTGTATATGCTACCTATATATCTGTATATATATCACAGTCAACAGATCCAGATAGCTCTTATATGTACCACATATGGATAAATGGGGATAAACATGTCTGATGGGGGTGGGGATAGACAGTTATGGTGTACATAACTGTCTGTATGCAGAAGGGATATATGTACATTCCAGTTCTGTAGTCAGATTTATGTTCAGACATGGGCTGACAGAAGCTAAGTGTAGGAGCATGCCTAGTATGAACATCAATAGTAAGAGTGGGACTCTAGTCCAAACCTACCTTTACTCCTGTCCAGGATTTTGTGTGCTACAGCCAATTAGCTGATGAGCCCAGGAAACAGTCCAGCATCTCACTTGATAGACTGGCTGAGGGATCTCCTGGCTGTGTGCTATCTGTATTAATTGAGTCATACCTAGGGTGGGCACAGCCTGTTTTGGACTGAGCAGAGTTTTGCATAATATGTGAAGTACATTTTGCACAGCACTGTGATGTCCTGGTATGTCAGTGGCAGATCAGTAGAGATTGAAGTGAGGAACTGCTGACAGACATTTGTCTACTGACGCCATACACTGCAGGGAACCTATGCTACTGCACAACTTGTTGTAGTCTGTACATTTTACATTTGTACGGCCAGTGGTTCCTCCTTCCCCTTATATGTGGCCTTTTCTCCTCGTCTGTTCCAATCACAGGCTTTGTCCACAGTTGCTGCTCTTACATAGTTGTAGTTCTGGTGTGACTGGGGTAGAAGTTGTAACATCACACACAGGGTTATGGAGTACACACCTCTAACTGTACCTGTTTGGCAGGTTGGCCAGCATTGTGTCCTATACATCTCCTGTGGTGTTCAGACAGTTTGTGTTGCACTGTTCTTCTAAGGCTACATGTTGGCCATACCTGCCTACCTGCTACAGGCAGACATCTTGACATGGCCATATATCACATTCAGACACAGGCCCAGACATGTGGACAGCAGCTTAATATTGGTCTTCTAAATGTAGACAGTTGGTAGACTGGTTTTGTATTAGCTTGCATTTTCTTACTGGTATGAAGTTTGCATCTCAATCATCTGTCATTGATGTATTCACATCAACTTGTATTGTTTAGCCAATAGTTTCCCAGACAAATACAATGTTATGACAAACAGAACAGCTGTATGAGGCATACATGTGGACATTCTGAGAACCCCTGAAATTTGTGGGATATGGATGGTACATACTGACTTGTGAGTACTGGCACAGTTACGTGGCAGCCTTTGTATCCTGGCCCTACACTGAATTGTCACAACCGGCTGTTCTAGTAGGCACCATCTAGTTTACTCAGAGCTGTGTACTGCCCATATCTGTGGCCCACTGTCCCTCCATTGTCCAGCTTTCCTGCAGTAACAAATATTGACGTCTGGACAGCCTGTAGAACTCCTATCATTGGTGTAGCTGACATGCATAATGGTAGGCACAGCAAATCTTGAACCATGGACCCTGTCACCCACAGTAATGCACTTAGACAAGTGAGCCACAACAGCCACCAGTCAGTGCTGTGTACTTCCTGACACTATTAACCACACACATGCCTTGCACATTGACCCCTGTATATTGTGGAAATGGAACATGTTAGCAAGTTGATTGGGACAGCCCTGGGAATGTGTGGTCTGCTGCTATTACCTTACAAACATAACTGTTACTGCAGTTGTATGGGAACACGGGTGTGTCAGGGGTAGAGGACCATACTTCTGAACTGCACAAATTTTCGCCGAATGTCCAGATGTTTCCCTCCATTTTGGGTCCATTTTTCATAAAATTGCAGTTGTCTAGAAAATTACTGGTCAAATCATTAAAGACTGAAGTTAGAAAGTAATAACAGACATTTGAGTTTCAGACTTCTTACCCTTCAGTGAATTCATGCTACTGCAACACCTGTTATTCTATCAACTTTCTATGTTTGTAAGAGGAATATTTAACACTTGTCCCTGTTTTGGGGCCTTTTCCCCACATTTCTTTATGGCTTTGTACAGATTTCTTGCTGTAAGAGGTTTAGACGTATGTATGGGACTCCAACATTGACAACCAAGCATCTGTCCTATGTCCCTGCTGTTTTGTAACTCCCTCACATAGTGCAGTGGACTTTGCTGGTTTGAGGCCTACTGCATATTGTGGGGCAGCCAGTATTTAGCAGAGAGTTCCTGTTGTCCCACATAGCAGTCCGTTGTCTGCTGCTATCCCAGTAACCCACTCCATTCCCTTGCATACATGCAGCAATACCATACATGTGTTAACTCAGACTACTACCACATTCGTTTGTTGTTAAGAAGAGTGATTTACCTTGTGCCAGCAGCAGTTGAGAGGACAGTGCTTCAGGGCTGACTCTGTTGGATGCATGCAGTACACAGCCCATGCATGGTAAGGTATAGGTAGTGTGATGTGGTTGGCATCCATTTTACTGTGCGTATGTGAGTGGAGTGAGGTGTCAGTCCCTGGGTTCCTAGGTTATCAGTGCATGTGCTATGCATTGCCTCTTTGCCAAGGCCAGAGCATACTGGGAATGCTTACATCTGCCTTCAGGAATAGGCTCAGGGAGTTCCTCCTCCGAGTCCCCTTGTGCCTGTGGGGACCTTGGCAATGGTGGGGGGGTTGTGTCTCCCGTCCCTGTGATGTTCCTGCCACAGCTGTTTCCACAGGATCATATTGTGTAGTGTGACAGTTACTATGAACATGTGTGCACATGTGGCTGGAGAGTACTGCAGGGATCCACCAGATATGTCAAGGCGGCGTAACCATGACTTGAGCAGCCCAACACATGCTCTATGATGTTCCTAGTTTGTGCATGTGCCTCATTATGGCATTCTTCAGTTGGTGTGTGTGCATTTCTGATGGGTGTCATCATCCATGGTTCCAGTGTGTAACCAGCATCCTCCACTAGATGGCCATATGGGATGTCTTCCCTGGTAAATGCCTGGTACAGCTGTGATGTGTGCCAGATGTGGGAGTCATGGTAACTGCCAGGGCTGTCAGCACACATACTGATGATAATGCCCTGGGCATTACACATGAGCTGGCAGTTGATGGAGTGATACCTCCTGCAGTTGATATAGACTCTACCCTCCTCACCGGGTGGTGGTTTGATGTGCACATGAGTGTAGTATATGGCACCCACTACCTCTGGGTAGTGTGCTACATGGTGGAAGAGATGCATATTGCTGGTCCTCTCCTCAGGGGTGTTGGGACATCCAGGAAATGGTGAAGTACCCTGGATGTGGATGCCTGTGAGATCCCCATGATGTCCCCAGTAGGTCCTTGGAAAGTACCTGCAGCTAGTATTCTTAAGGCTACACATACCTTTGTTTCCACTGGGATGGGTTCCCATCTGTTGGCACTGGGTCTGAGGTGAGGACGACATTTCTCGGTGAATTCCTGTAGTACGTCCCTGTCCAACCTGTAGTGCACTACTATCTGTAGCTCATGTAGCCCTTGAAAGGTTACCCTCATCCTGAACACCCTTCTCCTCCTCAGTCTGGGCCTATTGTCAGCATCATCATCATCATTGAACTCAGTCTGTAGTGCATACAGATGTAGCAGAGCAGCAGCAGCCCCCTATCATTTTATCCATTAAAATTCCCAAGTGTGTTCTCCAATGGTGCAGAGTATATGGGAAAAAATCAGATTGAAGGGTGTCTGCATACTTTATATTGGTGTGCTGAAGATGCAGCCTGTGTGATTTGCTGACTATGATACATTCCACCTGCCAGGTATATTATTAAGGGGTTTGAATAGGCCAGTGTCAGTGGAACAGGGCTTATCAGTCATTTATGCTCAATTGGCTTTTGCAGGCTATCCCCCCCCCTTTTTTTAAATTTCTTCCACTGCTAAGCCCCGTGGTGCTCCATGCAAACCCGCTGAGCTAGTGTAAACATTGCTGAGAAGAAAGAGACCTCCCCTATACATGGTCACACTTATCTTTTCTTTAACCAGCTAAAACATGAGGTGTGGGGCTAAGCACAGCTTAGCAGCCTCAGCCACACACCCCTGCTTAGCTGTGCTTAGGTGAGTGCACACAGCTGCCGCTAAGCTCTAATCCACTTTAACATACAGTGAAAACACACCCCTTTTAATGTTAGCAATCTGTTCTGCCTACACCAACAAAGTTCTAGCCCTATCATGGTTAGTACTTACAGAATACACTGGCCCTTTTTGCTATCCAATAAACCTGGCTCATCTACATACACCTAATTGCTTATACCCTGGATACAGCACTACACCAAGCTCTATCTCCTTAGCTACCACTATATCCTGCCATAATAAAGAAAAAAACCTGTAATGGCACAAAAGGTAGTCCAGTCAACAGAAGAAATCCAGACAACCACAAACGGACATACCACCACAGATTAAGAATGCACTGTTAAAATCCAAGTATTTAATGTGCAAATAAAAGCATAAAACAAGCAAACAAGTGGATTAGAGCTTTTGGTCGTAGCCTTCTTCAGATCCTATCCACTTAGCCAATCACAAACCTTAAAAACAAACCTTAAAAAACAACAATTAGTCATTATTTGTTTTTTAAGGTTTGTGATTGGGTAAGTGGATAGGATCTGAAGAAGGCTATGGCTGAAAGCACTAATCCACTCATTTGCTTGTTTTACTTGGATTTTAACAGTGCATTCTGAGTCCATGGTGGTATGTCCATTTGTGGTTCTCTGGATTTCTACTATCACCTGCCATTGTATGACTCTCTATGCTGGGCACTATAATGCAATTACTTTTCCTACCTTAAATTTCATATTTTTCAAATTTTTTTTTGTTAATAGCATGTTTGTGCACTGCTGCAAGCAGCTTGAATGTGGCATATGTATTAAAAAAAAAAGATTAATTTTGATATGTTGCATTACTTTTTAGTCTCAATGGCCATATATTTGGCCATTTGCATGGCTACTATCACATATACAAGCTTTTTTTAGCTGTTACAGCCCTTGTTTTACTTTTTAATTCCAGTACACGGTTACTAACTGCGTACATTTTTCCTGCAGACACGACACCTATACGGATGCCTTTCTGCTTCCTGGATTGCAAAATCACCTCATTTGTATGGTTTTCACTAGCAGATGAGGTGATTTGCATTCCATGGACACCTCCATGTTCGCACGGTGTCCGCACACTCATGCACACCCCCAGCCCTGTTTCATGGATTGCTCAGCATCCATATTTTGTGTTCGGTGGCAACACTATCCCTACACAGAGAATTGTTCCATGTAGGGTTTATTGAATTACCCCCTTAGTCTTTTCAGCATCACTACACATCTGTCTAAAATAATAGTAAAGAAGTTCATAGTGTTATCTTTCTACATCTGTCAGATGTTATATTAATAATGTGATTAACACTTTGAATTATATAAAGAACGGAAATCTAACTCAGAAATTATACAATGTAAGTATCAGGAATACTGTGAGCTAAGAAAAACTTGCTGTATATTCACCACTTGTCTGTTAGTGGACAATAGTTTACATGACAGTCTGTTGATGCATATGCAACTGATTAAAGGCACATTACCAAAGGCTGTGTTTGTTTATTTGAAGGATTTATTACTGAGAGGCAACTTCTGTGGTAGAAGATAGAGAAGTAAGCTGCTTTCTGATCTGCATTGCACAGTATAAAACTGTGAAAGTTTGTAGAATTAAAGAATTAACCAGATTTCAAATAAAAATATCTTTTTTTAAGAGATAAGTTGGGTATGTGTAAAACTAAATTGAAGTTAAAGTCTGATTGTAATAGTAAAAGGGTACTGCAAATTCAAAGTACAATTTGATAATTGTGACTACTCTTTCAGAATTAGTGAATGATAATATTGGTGCAACTAAGGAAATCATTTTTTGAGCTGTGACACAGGATCTGAATTGCATAGACATAGTTTATAGGTTCATAGGTGTATAGCTGTTTACTAGGCTAATGACCATAAGGGCCTTTTTAAGCCTAGCCATGCATCCCAAGTCTCTGACAAGTTCTGATACCCTTGATAAGTGTAAGCATGGGCCTGGAAGATGAACTATTTACAGGTTACCTGGGTCCATTAGAGACATAGGTGCCAAACCAGGAATTAATTTCTGGTTTTTCATCCAATTGTCCAAGCTGCACTTGAATTGGGTTAGGGGGAACTCTGCTTCACATGGATGGGGAGCCTGTTCCATAGATGGGCTATTCTCTAGGATACATACCGATCTCTCCAGCAGGTCCTGTTTATATCACAGGTAAGGTTTAAGTCTTTAGAATGGGTAATTCTGGTGCTGTTTGTTTTGTGGATATGCAGGAGAGCCATCAGAGTTGGGTCTGACAATGCTCTGTATGCCAGGCATAGATCTCCACTCAAAGTAAGGCTTTGCTGAGTTTAATTCTGGTGGCTGCCAAAAAAGCATTTACTAGAAAATAGAAACCAAAGTCTTAACCAACCATATTAGAAGTAGTGAATATAATCACAGAGATAAAAGAACTGGAAGTGAGATCTTTTTGAAAAAAAGTAGGAGCAAATTACATAGAAAATAGGAATCATGGGAACAATACATGCAGAATAATGTCTTGGAGGAGAAATGGAGTTTAAGGGAAGGCATGAATTGAATGAGCTATGTAATGTTCAATTGACAATGACTGTATAGAATTTCATATGTTATATATAATGTTTGCAGCTGAAAATATGTCAATATGACTTGTTTTCATTTATAAAAATGCATGCTTGACTATGTCATAAGTGATAATTCAATAAAAATGTGTTTTTTTGTTAAAAAAACATAACAGCAAAGAAAGCTTCAGTTATGCGTGGGACTAATCACACAATTCAACATGCTGAGCACTTGGCTGAATCTTCTAAGTGTGGCTATGACAACAGTAAATTACATATCAGGTCTTAAAAGATAATGCTTCAAATGTGGTCAAGCTAAACCTTTTTCACAAGTATGCAAGGCTAGAATTAAGAGTTAAAACAAGTGTGATACAAATAAAGTAAACGGTAGTATAAATGATAATTTGGCCCATATTCAAACAAAATAATAAAATGTACACAATAATCGATCTATGAGTGCTGTATACATTAACTCAGAAATGCAAACAAAAGAGCTGATATAAAAAAACACTTGATTGAAACGTGGCAAATAAATGATAAACATATCACATTTAACTTAGATACCTGGGTGAGTATAGTATCAGTTTATGGTATTTGAAACATTCTGTCATCCTACATTACAGTTAGGGCTTAACAATCTTGGCCTTTACTGCAGGTTCTCTAGCTGTCTTATCTAAGAAGCACAATGTGTGCATTTGCAAGGTGCATTGAATGTGAAGTTTGTGCATGTGCTGAGAAATAAGCATTTATACACACTTGTTCCTACAGATCCTTTGCATCTAGTAAAAAAGGCAGGAGCACATCATACATGCAGGGCACAGTATATAATTTCCTAAGGCTATATTTGTTAAATAAGCACAACTCCCAAATGTTGACATCTGTTCTGTCGACACACTTTGCTCAACAAAGCAGGTGGTTGACAGTTGTGCAAGACTGACATTCCTCAGGTTTGGTGAAAATGCTCCTTCCCCATGGATTGTGCAATCTCAAAGTTAGTATATATAATAGCAGTAAAGTTGGAGATGCAGATGGCCTCTTCACCCTGCAAAAAACAGTATTTCTGACCTTACATGTTCTGAGGTTATGTTTGGAGCATGTGCAGTGACCAGTCAATGCTGCAAGTGGTGATTTTTATGTGTCAGCATTTGCAATATCAATATTTAAGAGTTTCAATGTATTTAAGTGCTGATATAAAAACAATTGACCAGCATATTCCAAATAACTGATAAATGTATCACATTTAAGTTAGAACCTGGGTGAGTATAGTATCGGTCTATGGCATTTGAAACATTCTGTCATCCTACATTATAGCTAGGATTTAATCTTGACCTTTACTGCAGGATTTCTGGCTGTCTTACTCAACAAACACAATGCATGCATTAGCAAGATGCATTGAATGTGTATTTTGTGTATGTGTTGAGAAATAAACATTCATACACACACTTCTCCCAACAAATCATGTGCATACAATACAAATGGCAAGGGCATGGCATACATGCAGGGCACAGTACACCATTTTGTAAGGCTGTGTTTATTCCCTGTGCGTTAAGGTCACCTTGCACTACTCTCACATCGTATAATTGCTAGCGGTATTCATCTTGGGGACACCCTTGCTAATATATTATGCAGCTTCATCTCTGTGAGACAGATTAATTTGTAGCTACACAAAATGTAGCAATCGTGTCAGAAACACACTGTGCCACCAACATGATAGCACACTATTTGATACTCATTAAGCAGCTCTCAAGATGTGTAGAGCTGCCAAAAACAGATACATAGTGGAATATGCTAATGAAAGCATAAACAGCCAAATTGCATACCAATTAACCAATCTAGCACATTGGAGCTATTCAGGAAGCTGTAACGCAATTGTGTACACTCAGTGTAGCATTTTGCCATGTATACCAAAACTTTTTGGAATACAGGTATGATTACACTTGGAAAAAAAAACATGTTAGGGTTTGCTGCTGCTATTATTAGGCTGTATGTACAACAGGCTTTAAATCAGGGTGCTGTTGCTGCCAGACCTCTGGCAAGAAGAAGAAGAGTGGTATTCAGATCCTGTTTGACTTATCATGGACTGTATGAAACAGAAATTGTTGAGAGATACAAGGTGGATAAGTAAATACTGGAGAAAATATGCAATCACTGCCATTCCCACCTCAGGCTCCTGGGAAATTGAATTGAAACAATGGCATGTTTAGCATTATATATAATAGCAACTAATACTTTCCAGAGGCCTACAGGGAATATATTAGGGGTGTCACGGGCATCAGCCTCTAGAATATTAAATCAGCTTTTAACTGTAATGCTACTACATGCAAGGAGCATATCTGTTTCCCGTGAACCCACAGGAGAGAGCAAGGACCATTAATGAATTCTATGCAGTAGCGCACATATAGATTGAACACATAGAAATAAAAGCCTCACCTGGGAAACAGGGAAGGGGGTATATCAACAGAAAATGTTTCCACTTGATAAACTGTCAGTTTGTCTGTAAAGCCCAAGGAATTATCTACAATATCTATGCAGATAATCTAGGAACTTTCCATGACTCAAACATATGACACACTTGTGAGCTGTATACCACATTTGCTAGGGGGAACATTCCTCAAGGGCATCAAGTGGGGGATGTAGGTTATGCACTGGAGCCCTGGCTCATGATACCCATGAGAAACCCTCACAACCCCACTGAGCAAGGATACAGTGAGGCCCATACTAAAACTATGAGTATTGTACATGTGTTTGGATTGCTGAAACCAAGTTTCTGGTGCCTAGACACATCAGGGGGTGCAGTTCATTACAACCCAGGCACCCCTGGTGAAATACTTACAGTATGTATCATGTTACACAATATAATACTTGAGAAAAAGCTTCAACAAGGACAGCTAGGGGATGGACCACAGTTTCAAGCCCCAAAGGCAGGGGCAGCAGCAGCTACAGATGAGGAGTCTGAGGGAAGACCACCAGCTGCAGATGGTGCTGGTAGATGAAGGTATACACAGTCTGCCCTGGCCCTCGGCCTGGCTAAAAGCAAAGGATAGCAAACACAATTACTACCTAGCTCAAAGCCTAAGATCCCACCCACACACAAATAGGAAAATTGATGCCTTTCAAACAGCACAGCCTTTACTTACCCATGTAATGGCTGTGTTCTGATGCCATCAGATGCGGACAACCCCCAAGGACACACTTTGTACCTACATGACTAGGTAACTGTGGAACCTGTAATGAAAATATGGAAATATGTATACACCCCTAAGCAGAGCATTTCTCTAAGGTTTACAGTTATGTCAGTAATACCTCCTCTGTCAGATCTTTACTAGATTCACTTACATATTGCAAACAATATGGTGCATCAAATATTTCAATTGACCATTATCTATAAGACTTGGACCAGGTCAATTATACCCTCATTTGTACAATTATACCAAGAAACAAGACTGCAGTACCTAATGCTTCCAATACTGTAATGACAATACTAACTAAAATACAATGACGTTCAACAATTATAGAATCAATCATTCACAAATAATTATGAACAAAAAATCAACAACTTTTCTTCTGCGATGCATATTCATAAATGCAAGCTTGTGAAAAAGCAAACATTAATTCTCCACTGTATTTGTTAGACATATATGTAACTCTAAGTCACAAACATGTGTGCAAATGGCAGGGCAAAGTCATCATTATTTGCACAGGGTGGGGGTAGTGGGAGTAGAAGGGCAAGGCTGACACCAAGGAAGTGAGTGCTTCCAATTAAGAAACACATGTATCTCCCAGATTATACAGTGTTCAGGATCAATAACAACAGATGTGTAACACTCAACAGTACTGTTGAGATAGTTTGCATGTTTATAAAATGGTATGAGCAAGTGAAAAACTTTTTTTATGTGTGTGTCTGCATAAGCAGAGTCAATCACTGTGCTAACACTACATCTTAGCATCTCTGACAGGCATGAGCTATGCTTGGTAGGGTACTCAGTTCACTTTTGTTGCCTCAAACCATGAGAGGCACCTCTGCTGGGAGCTGCACTGCTACTTCCATGGCCCTGGTTAGAACTTGGAGTGCTTCTTGAATGTGAACAATGTCTGCTGGGTGAGCTTTCCTCATGGCTACGTCCAGAACCACAACCACATGGCCAACCACATCTGAGTGTGTGAGTGGATACTGCAATCACTGATGGAGCTATGGATGCAGTGTCATTAGCGAAGCAGGATCTTGCAAGGTCACATCTGCTAATACCAGAAGATGTTTTGGTTCGCTGTCCATTTGGATAACCTCCTCCCCCAGTCACAGACACTGTCTGATCTAGTGTGTTGTTCATCCTAAGGAGTTGCCCACACAATTCAGGAAGTCACTCACATCAGAATGTATGACATTTAGTGGCCACATTATATCTTTCAAGTCCCTGGTGGAATGTGCCCGTGCCTCCACTATGGCCTTACGCATACATCAGGTAGCACCTAATGGCACACCAGCATCAGAAAGAGAGTGAACAGCAGGCCTCCCCTGAGTAAACCTACCAACCCTCTTCCATGGCACCATGGTCTGACAATGGCTACTGGGAGAAGCAACTGTCTCTACAACCAAAGTAATCACACTAGTCTGATCAACTGTGTCACCTTCAACCTGTCCTGTATCAGAGGTCTCTGTGTCATGGGTTATGCATAGACATATTGACTGTGTCCAAAATATGGGCATAGGATGCAGGAGCCACAACGTCAGTATCAGACTGACCCTCTGCACCTCCAAATTGTGCCTCTTCATCACCACCACCATCATCAGAGGCTACCAATACTCTGACATCAGGTGATAGGAGTTCCACAGTGCCAATCTGAGGATCACCTATGATAACAAGCAATAAACACAACAAACAGAAGAAGGGAGAATACAATTGATTGTGTATTTTCCTTATATGAAAGGTATGTTAAACTTTAACAGATGCTAAACCAACACAACCTTTACTTTCATATAGACCTGAATCTACCTTATATACAGTAGTAACAATAACCAAATGTGTGCATACCATGTGCAAGTAGGCTGGCAGCCTGCAATCCAGAATTGTCTGCCTGTGAAGAATGGAAAGGAAAGAACTCTGCTAATTATTACATTACAAATGAAACAAGAAAAGGAGAAAAATTCTCTTAAGAAGTTTAGATTAAAAATGTTCTCATACAAAAATATAGTGAACTGTTGGAGTCCTCTCACTCTCAAAGGAACCACCACTGTTTCGGTATGGCTGTAGTCTAACTCACAGTTATCACTGGGTCTCTTTCTCTCTCTCTCTCTTTCCATCTCTATAAGCATATAGTTTTGATACATGCATATAAAGATATAATAATGACACTTTCACTTTTCATACCTGGAAGATCTGCTTGTGACAGACTGGGTCTGTCACCCACATCTACACCAATGTCAATGATTCTGGTGTAAACCTTTGCTTAGCTACCTTGATATCTGATAGTGAACAGTAACTCCTCTGTTTCTGTGGTGGTTCAGTAGCAGGACCACTTCCCATAGCCACCTGTTCCAGGCAATTGCAGCAGCACTATGGGGGCACAGGTTATCATTTCAATTGGCCAGTGTCATATCTGGGAGTAGGTTCTCCCATGCCCTCCAACAGCATTAAGGTCATTGACCACCTTCTGCCATATTCTGTCCTGGGCAGATTGCTTACCACTACTTCTACCTAACAGAAAAGTTCCATGGTAACATAAGGCCCAGATAATGACCTAATTTTCTGCATCACTATATGGTGGCTTGTGGGATAAATATTTCCTCTTGGCTGTCATAACCCTTTATGCAATGAAACAGAAGACAAGCACAAATAATTACATATATAAATCACAGAGATGATGTCTGTGAGCTCATTTATGTATGACTGCATGCATCCAACATGCACATGAACAATTTAAATGTTAATTTCTCCCAGTGATTACACCCAAGTTAGGACCCCCCTTTGATGACGTGAATATACAAAAAAATGCAAGAAATGGTAACAAATGTAAACTGTAGGCAAAATAAAAAATGAATGTGGAATAGTCCAAAAACTATTGGTTCTGATGATGTCACTTTGTGATGAAAGCACTTAACCCACAATTTGTTCTTGTGCTATAGTGAATAAAGGCTTGCTCTTTGGACTATTCCACATTCATTTTTTGTTACTTTGATGATGTGAGGTAGTGCTAGCTATGCCAGAGGAAGTAGAACAGTGGATGTGTAAAATATGCCAGCATAGCTAGCTGAAGTTTTGTAAAGAATTATAAGTCATTTGTATATCAAGCTGATTTGTACAGATGCTTGTGTTGAAAAATATATTTGTAAAGCCACATGTGTTAAAAATGTACCAACAGTGGGCTCTGCTGGACAGAAAACAAATACGCCCATATGTCAAACTGTATTGTAACTGTTGAAATGAATATATTGTGACAGAGGATACTGGAAGAGAAGAGGTTAATCTCAGTCCATTTAACTTTGGAAAATAGTCTGAAATTAAATTACCTGGTTTACGCCATAAAGATTGTATCTTACAGTTCTGATTCCAGCCAGAGACAAAATGCCTGTGAAAACTAGGACTAGGAATCCTACTGTATTGTCCTTAGGGATGAACTAATTGCTAGCCTGGAAGGGTGGAAGTTTTTGAGATGGTTTTATAGCTTCCAGATGCTATAATACATCTTAGCAAAGCTCTATCTGTGCATATTATGACACATACATGTTAAAATCTGATTTGGTTGCTAGTAAAGTGTGTAGTGTGGGAACATAGTCAGATGACCAGATGTTTGTGATATCATTCTGTAATCCATCACTGAAATGATGTTTTAATACTAGATGAGACAGAAGTCTCAGGGCAGTCTGTTTGTGAAACTTGACAAAGAAGAATAACTCACCCACTTCATCTTGCCATGTTTTAGTAAGTAATCAGGGAATAGTAATTCTTTAGATCAGTCAGGAAAATATAGTAAGATTAGTTAAGTATTGTTTTTCTGTATCTATGAATCTATCCACCTGTGTTATTTTTGATATTTTCTGTGATTGAAACACTGGTGTTTATTGTAAATAGATATCTAGTATTTCATGTTCTTTTATTATTTATTATTAAATATATTTAAACGTTTCATTTTGGCTGGTATTTTAGAAAATATTTTAACCTTTGAGAGTACTTATATTTATTTGGTGACACTGTGGCCACTTCTGAAAGCCTTGCTACATTGGTCAAACACTATCATTTATATTAGTATTACTTTTACTTAGTATAATTGGGTACCCTTGTAAGAGCCTTAGAGTAACTAGCTTTGGAGTGTTCTGATGGCAGTATCTACCTTATAGTCTGAGCAGAGGGGGAATAGCTGGTAAACCTGTGCCAGCCTTTCTAAGGTGTGTGTGTGTGTGTGTGTGTGTGTGTGTGTGTGTGTGTGTGTGTGTGTGTGTGTGTGTGTGTGTGTGTGTGTGTGTGTGTGTGAAAATCAAATCTTAAAGAGTGTGTGTCGGGTACACAGAGCACTGGTTTCACAGAGAGGGTGGTGGAGTACTTGGCTTGGAACACTTAGCTGAGGACTCAACTCTACAGGTGTGGTCAGTGTGGAGTCTTGGGGCCTGGTAAGAGAAATGACAGCCCAGCCGCAGGATGGGAGTGTGTTCCCTGTGTGTTCTTAAGGGAAATTGTGCTTGGTGCACAAAGCTGCATCTGGAAATGTGTGTATCTATTTTTGTTCCAAGTGAATGTCCCTCACTGGTGTATGTGGTGAGGATTGAGACTCCTTGATCAATGGAGCAGAGGAGGGATATCACATCCCCAAAAAAGAGATATTTCAAAATCAAATAACTCCAATCTATAACACTTCTGTAATGGAGATAACACAGGTTTAATTGTGTAATACATCATAGCATTAAGAATAAAAATTAAAAACGTAGCAGTAGAAATATAATGCAAAAATATTGTAACTGTCATATCCACTGCTGTGGAAGTCAGTAAGGGAGAAATATACAGAACAAATTTTCTTTTTCTGCTAACATGGGTAAAAATGCCAGACCTTCCTACATAGTTAGAGTACAATAATCTGCAATAACTGTGCAAACATCAAATGGAATACGAATTGAAAAATTGGTCATATAGCATTCAGTAGCATACTTTTAGTAATGCAGGGATGGATATGCCAAAAGAAAGGGATAAAAGAAAAACATATAAGAAGAAAAGCTGCTTTTCAGTGATCACTGGAATTCACCTTTTAATTTTAAACTAAAAACATTATGTAGAAAATAGAAACACACCTTGACAATAGAGCAGTATGTTAAATAGATAATTATCTCATTATCTGTTGTTTTTTAGCAGTATCAAGTTCTCTGGAACAAAACAGTCTCCCCTGTATGATACAAGCACATTAGCTGCACCATTACTTTATATAATGCAGAGTCAGCCCTGTAAGCTCTGTGAGTATGCAAATGAAGTGTGAAATTATTAGCATTCATAGTTAGAGTACAATAATCTGCAATAGCTGTGCAAACATCAAATGGAATACGAATTGAAAAATTGGTCATATAGCATTCAGTAGCATACTTTTAGTAATGCAGGGATGGATATGCCAAAAGAAAGGGATAAAAGAAAAACATATAAGAAGAAAAGCTGCTTTTCAGTGATCACTGGAATTCACCTTTTAATTTTAAACTTAAAACATTATGTAGAAAATAGCAACACACCTTGACAATAGAGCAGTATGTTAAATAGATAATTATCTCATTATCTGTTGTTTTTTAGCAGTATCAAGTTCTCTGGAACAAAACAGTCTCCCCTGTATGATACAAGCACATTAGCTGCACCATTACTTTATATAATGCCGAGTCAGCCCTGTAAGCTCTGTGAGTATGCAAATGAAGTGTGAAATTATTAGCATTCTGGAATACCGCAATCTGCACTAAGTGTAGGGAATATAAACATGGTGTAAGGAACTACACGATTACGTGAACATGCCCTATAAATGCAAGGATTAGCACTGAGAAGTATTTCCTTTTAAAAGGCTTACAGGTATCTATTATTAATCCAACTGCAGGAATAATCAGCATTCACAGTCTCCCATCTTTGATATACCTTTGCTGAGGGTATGTTACTGAAAACAAACTTAACAAAAAGTCTGAAAATGCACTGACTGATTTAGGAGAGCAACAGTCCTAGCATTCAAATGATGCCTTTAATGACCACAGTTACTAAACCTTAGTAAGAAATCTTGTTCATATTCAAGGGATTATTTTAAGCATTGCTAAAGATAACATATGGCAATAAAACAGAGATAGACTTGCTATTATGAAAGCATAGATAATGGAATGAAGTACCACATAGAAAGAAAGAGATACACCTGCAGTGTTTGCAGTCTTTGCTTACTATTGTGTGACTACATGGGTATCCTGTTTGCAATATCCAAAACAGCCAGACATTCACTGTCAAATGAGAAAAAACATCCGTCATAACTTGTTTTTGTTGTACTTTCAATGTGACTTGATGCAAAGTCACATTATTATTACATCTAAATGTTCTCTGTGCTAATATATGTCTTTATCTGTGGTACCTCTGGGAAATACTATTGAACTGTTTTCAATACCCTTGTCTGAAGTTCAAATCCATACAGATCCCTGTTCTAGATAACACAGTTGCTTAAATGTGTAGAGTGTACATTTAAAGTGTTTGACCTACATTTCCTTCTGCCTTTTTCTTTAGCCTTGTATCATTTGCATGCAGTTTGGCATTGCACTTCATTGACTGGAAATGTTGAATAGCATTGAACTTCATTTCACTGCCCAAGGTGAAAACTGACACATTTTGTTTGGATTGCCACCAAGAGAGTAGTGAAAACTGGCTTTATTGCACTTTCCTCAGCAGTCTGAACAGTATTGAGTGAAGAAATTAATGTTGTCACACTCCTATCTTTGTGGCATAATATGTAAAAGTACTGAGCTCAGCAAAACAGTACAGATGATGCAGAGATTGAAAGCTCTTCCCACATCATTTTGCTGAGGGAGTTCATATAAATCTTGACACTCATTTTATTGCATTAATGTGCTGATGTGGGAAACTCAAGTAAGGTCAGTATTAACTAGAAGTGACAAAAAAAATAAGTCCTTTTAAGTTATGTAAACATTCGCATGACATTAATTAAAGTCCTGCTATTGTAAAACATACATGACTTTTTAATTTCTACAAGTCTTTTGGGTTTCTAATACCATGTTGGGAATGGACTCATTCCTAAGTCAAAGTACGATTAAAGTTCATGAAATTAGTATTGTTCAACTTTTTGATGGTAGCCAGTAGTGCTCTTCGCAGCACGCACAATGTTCCCAGTAATGGCTCCTTCTGCAATTCGTATGGAGTTACACGTATTGGTAGCATATCTAAATACTATTATAGACCCTTCTTTATAAGACCTGTTATTCCTACAAATATTGGAACTGTCTTGGTATCTTTCTTCCACATTGCTCTCATTTCTGCTGCAAATCCTGATATTTTATGACATTCTGTAACTCTGTACACAAGACATTGTAGTCACTGGGTCTGGCAATTTCAATGATCAATGCTACTTCTGTCTTCTTTTCTTGGACCACTATATCTAGTTTTCTAGCAACTATCTTTTGAACCGCTGGTGATGGATGAGCCCATGTGATGTAGACTTCTTCACTTTCTATGATGCTTTGCAGCTCATATTTCCAGAGTTTTTCACCCACTTCAATACCATAATGTTTGCACAAGCCCCAGTGCAACAGTTTTGCCACATTATTATGCCTTTCAGTATACAGTCCTTCTGCCATTAATATGTCGCAACCAGCAACAAGGTGTGCAGCTGTTTCCAATTCAGTTTTACAAAACCTACATTTGTCTGTTTCTCCCACATGTTCAATGGACTTTGTAAAGCAATGTGTACACAGCCCACTATCTTGGGCCACCAATATTAACCTTTCATCACTTGGTTTGAATTCTCCTCTCCTCAACCATTCCTGCATTTGTTCCTGATCAACATGAGGTTGTTCCAGAGGTTTTCTGTATTTGCAACTATATTTATGCATTTTCCACATTTCTTCCCTTCTCATCAGGTCCTTCACCTTATATGCTTTCTGTGTTTTCTGACACATTCAGTTGCTGCCTGACTTTTATCTACTTCTGGATTGATTTCCATTCTTGCTTGGCACCGATATGCTTCTACTAGATTAAACAGAGAAGTCATCTTAGATTTATTCTCCTCGTGTTTCAAAACATTCACTACATTTGGGTCTTGTGAGGTCAGCAGATATGTGTGGAGTTCCACAATTGCAGATTTACACATATAATCAATTTCAAGGAGGCCCATCCCTCCTTCAGAATGGGGAATATATATAATCTTGGTATGCACTGATTTTTATAAATCATTTGGTGAGCATAAAGCATATTTCTTGTTTTTATATCTAATCTATCCAACATGTTTTGGAGCCAGTCAATCACTCCAAAACTGTAAGTTAGGACAGGAAGAGCAAATTGGTTTATAGCTTGAAGTTTGTTCCTAGATGTCAGTGCTGTTTTCAGGATTAATTTAAGTCTTCTGAAGTATTCCTTACCAAGTGTTATTCACATTTGTTCATGTTTTATTGTTGATCCTTCATCAATTCCCATATATTTATACACTCCCTCTTGCTCTAGTTCTGTTATGTCACATTCCTGTACCAGGCTGATGTTTTCTTGGTGCTGCAGTTTTCTTGCTTTAAAGGTTACTTTTGCACATTTATCAAGACCAAATGACATTCTTATATCATCTCAAAAAGTTTTGACAACTTGCAGTTGTGCTTTCAATTCCTCATCTGATGAGCTATACCATTTTAAATCATTGACAAAGAGAAGATGAGAAGTCTTTACACTTTGCTGTTTCCTAGGAACCAAATTATAGCCATGGCCTAAGCTGTTAAGTAGACAGCTTAATGGGTTAAGCGAATGCCAGAACACCAGCAGTGACAAAGAGTCACCCTGGAATATCCCACTTTGAATTTTTATCCCTGGGATAATAATTTGTCCCTTATCATGGCTTAATTGCAAAGTGGCCTGCCATTGTTTCATGGTCACTGTAATCTAGTCAATCAGAGTAGGGTGCATCTTATACATTTTTAAGCACTCTTTTATCCATGAATGTGGGATACTATCAAATGCTTTTTTGTAGTCAATGCATGCCATACTTAGATTCTTCCCCTTTTTACAGCTCTCCACTATGACTTTGTTTAACAACAAATGATCCCTTATTCCATATGACTTTCTTTTATTGCCCTTTTGTTCTACTGCCATAATTGAGTTTTCTTCTAAATGACTATAAACTCTGTTGGCATCAATTCCTGTGTATAGTTTATACATTGTCTGATGGCAAGTTATTGGTCTATAATATTTAGGGTAGCTTGTAGGTTCGCTCTTAAGTAGGAGCATTGTTTTTCCTGTTGTTAACCAGGTTGATGTCTTTTCTGGGTACACAAATAGTTCTTACTCATGGCTAAGGGGTACATGATAGTACTGATGTGGCAATGAGATGTGAGATGGCTGAATGTATCACTGTAATGCAGTACTAGCTGCATTTATTGCTACACATATAGTGTGATTCATTTCATGTGTCTTTAAGTTGTTATTCCCAAAAATATGTTTGAATGCCTTAGATAAATATTGCCTTCTGTGTTTTCACGCAGCTTGGCAGCACAAACTTCACTTTCATGGCTTAAAGAAAAAAGTAAAAAATTTAAGCTGCTTTAGGTATGGCAAACCAGCCTGGTGGTATTGCATGGTCATCAGCACTCTGGATAGTACTCAGAGAGGAAAACAGATAGAGCAGATTACTTTTTCTGTGCCACAAGGTGTAAGTGCAGTCAGCTTAGAGATAAAGGACAGCTGATGCAGGGGTTGAATAAATATAAATGATAATTTTACAAAAGGTTGTCTGAATACATATTTCATCACATTTTTTGATACCATTGTGTTGTTTAAAAAGCAACTGTTGTCAGTATACATGTGGTCATTTGTCTGTCCACTTTCACATTATTTGTCATTAACTAAGTCTGATAATGTGCTTTACAAAGTACATGTCTGATGCTACAAGGAAATATGAAAACAATGAGTTTCACTTGAATGTACTTCTTGCAGTGGTCATTGCTACTTATACCCATTTATTGCATTTCATTTACTCTCTGCTTTTTTCTATATCATAGCTTTATTTTCTAATGTCTCCTCCATTGGCTCTCCACTCAGTAGTGTGCAAACATCATTCACTGCCTAAGGAAAAAAAAGTAAAAAAAAATTGTGTAGGCTGCCTTAAGTAGAACAAATATACCTGGTGTATTTGCTCAGCCCTCCACAACATAGACAGTACTTAATTCGGAAAATGTACTCGACAGATGTCAAATTCTGAGGTACAAGGTATAACAGAAGTGAATTGAGAGAAATAAGTTACATGAAGCATGGTTCAAATCCTGCTTAGAGATCACATTGCATTTATTCACAATATGTACTTTTTTCATTTTGATGTACATTTGCTCTCTGCTTGGCAGTGCACAAACATGGTTCTCTGCCTAAGTAAAAAAGTGAAAAATTAAATTTAGCCTGCCTTAGGTAGTGCAAACAAACCCAGCAATGGTGTACTTTCCTCATCACTCAGGGCAGTACTGGTAGGAGAAATTCCAACTATCACAGTGCTATCTCTGTTGCACAAAGTGTAAGTGCAGTGAAAGTAGATACAAAAGGCAGGTGAGTAAGGGTTTGAATCCAGCTACAAGATACTTTCCATAAAGAGTATGAGAAACCATTTCCTCACAACTTTTGATTAGGACTGTCACACTAAAGACAAATTATAAAGTTAAACTTGATTTTCAAGCAACTTATCAGTAATCCTTGCATAAACAAGCTTTTCTATTTAGCATATATCAACAATTTTCAGATATAACCTCAAGCTAATGTGTCCAGTTTCCTGGACATGCTAATAATGATATTTAATATAAACTTCACTTGCATATGTATGATGAGCACAATGCTTTTTTTATAATCATCATGACTGATCACATATCCCAACTATGTGTTTAGAACAGTTATGTCTTGTGAAATATTTTATTTTATTTATTTATTTTATATTTGTTGACCGGGATTGTCCAACTGAGCTGAAGAGCCCTTTTTCATTGGAGGCCCAGGGAGAAAAGCTCCAACATATTATACAATTTTCATTATAAATTAGCATTAACAGCAATGTTACAGGGTTATTACAAGGCATTAAGTAGCAATACAATGTTATACAGTGTCAATTATCAGGAGTATAGAATAACTATTTCAAGATGTCTAAAAAGAAATATGTCATTAAGTTGAGTATAGTTTTTGGGATAAGTGGTTACAAAAACCCAGTTTTATCATAATGTAGTTGCATGAAGGCAAGACAATTACAACAGAATGTTTCTCTGAGGCAATTTGCTTAATATATTTTAGAAGACAGTAGAACGAGTAGTCAAGGAAGATTAGAGAGAGCTAGTGAGAAGAGTGAGTTAAGGGCAGAAAGTAGATTAAGGTATGAGAAGTAGGGGATGTTTAAGGAGGGAGAGTGCAGTGGCAGGACCAGTGACTTTTAAAGTGCTCTTCGGTGGCTGTCTTAAATTGTTTAGGATGTGTAAGGGTCCTGATTTCTTGTGGGAGTCTATTTCAGGCAATAGTGGGATGATAGTTGCACATGTTGCGTCCAAATTTAGACTTGCGTTTGTAGATTTGTAGTAGGTCTTGGTTAGAGATTCAGAGAGGTTTGGAGGGAGAATAATGGGAAATGAGAGGGGATAGTGTTGGGCAGCAGGAAGGTTGGCATAGGATAGAATGGATGATCTGGAGCTGAGAGAGAAGAAGCTGGTGGGGTAATTCAAGCCAGGTTAGGTGTTTTAGCGAGAGACAGTGATGAGATTTGTAGGTTTGTTGGGCAGCAAATCTAGCTACCTTGTTGTAGGTAGATTCGAGTTTGGACAGGAGTGCTGAGTTAAGATTTGTGAAAAATTGAGAATTGTACATTAGATTGAGTAGAAGGTAGGTGAGAGAGAGTAATCTTGGCTTCAGATGTAAGGAATTTCTTGTTACGGTAAAGGAGCCCTAGTTTGAATGATTATTTTTGATTACAGTTAATAACATGCAAGTCAGATTTAAGCTGATCATCGATGGTTACGCCTAAGAGCTTAGTACTGGATTCTACCCGAATGGAAGTGTTATTAAGGGACTGTATGGAGAAGGAGGGTTGAATATTGTTGAACGTTTTAGGTAGGAAGAGTAACAGCTTTGTTTTTTTAAGGTTAAGGATGAGCTGGTTGTTGGAGAGCCATGTTTCAACTAAGTTAAAAGATGCCTGAGTAGCTGAGAAGAGCTTAGCGGGAGAGTTGGCTGTGGCGATGACTGTAGAGTCATTTGTGTATTGCACTAAAGATGACTGAGGACAGGAGGTATAGAGCTGATTAGTAAAGATATTAAAAAGTAAAGGCCCTAGGATAGACCCTTGAGGTACACCCATTTTTACAGGGAGAGGAGGGGAGAGTGCAGAATGCCATCTCACTGACTGAGATCTATCAGTGAAGTAGCTGGAGAGCCATGCAACAGTATCAGAGGAGAAGTTGAGTTTATGCAGTTTGTGCAGCAGAAGACAGTGTGAAACAGTGTAAAAAGCTTTTGAGAGATCCAAGAATAGGTAAGAAATAAGTTTATGGTCATCCATGGCTATAGAGACATTGTTGAGGAAGGATAATAGAGCTGTAGTGGTGCTAAGTTTGGGTCTGAAGTTGTGTTGAGTGGGTGTAAGCAGATTTTCCCGTATTAGATACTGCATATCTTGTTTATGAATACATTTTTCTAGTACTTTAGAGAGAGGGGAGAGGATAGTGATAGGTCTAAAGTTGGAGATATCAGAGGAGTTACTTCCTTTGAGTATAGGTAGAGTGTATCATTGTTTCCAGATGGAAGGGACTTTAGATTCAGAGATAGAGTGATTAATTAGGATAGATACAGGGAGACCAAGAGAGTCAGCTGTTAGTAGAATAAAAATAGAAGGAATATTGTCAGCTGATGCTAAGCATGGTTTTAATTTAGAGAGTAGAGTTTTGATATAGCTAGTAGGTACAGGTTTGAGGGAGAAGGTATTTGAGGAGTTAGTATTAGGAGTAGGTTCAGAAAAGTTGGAGATAAAGAAAATATGCATGTAACATAAACTGTTCTACTTCTGTGAATTGTCACTGTGCTCAAGTTGTTTTGTTGCAATGTTGTGGATTAATCAGCACACTCAGCTGCATCCATCTGAAACATATTTACAAACAGAAATATTGACTTTTACATAGTAATGCATTCCTAGAAATAATTAAAACAACACAAACATACAGGCCTCTCTGAAGTGTAGCTCCATTCATTCTGAAATCACTATATATTTAACTTTCATGCTGGAATGATACCTCTTCTTGGGCAAAATCGGTTAATAAAATAAGTTTGAATTTTTGCCTCCTTTATCCCATGGGTTTGATTCCTAGCTGGCACAATAATATTTTAGCATTGTGTAACCCCCAATGTGACAATATATCAGAATTTGTCATTTTTCTCCTTCCAAACTGCAAGCTTTAAAATACAATGCCATTAAGCATTTCATTGTTGAACATTGGAACCTGTATTAAAAGGTTGAGCATCTCACATGGCAAAGCTCAATGCCATGTTTCATACCTCTACTGCTGTGTGATGTCAGCAATGCCATATGTCTCTCAAGGAATCCATCTGCTTTCAGTTGCACAAATGCAGTTGGCAAGGCTGTGTAACTTTGTTCAATACCAGTACCATGCAAATCTGCTTCGGGTGCCAATTTAGACATATTTTGTTAGCCTGACTTTTACAGACATAACTGGAGGGGGAGAGAATGGTGCTGTATTTATTTATTTATTTATTTTATTTATTTGCAGTTGGTTTACCAGGATAGTCCATTGGGTCAAGAGAACCCGTTTTCAATGGAGTCCTGGGGAGAAAAGCTCCACAAAGCAATACAAAGTACGTACAAACAGTGTCATGATAAATACAGTAGTACAAGATATAAAACATATGAGTTGAGTCTTTTAGGAAACAACAAACAATACTCAAAATATTTAAAAAATATAAACTTGAACTTTAGCAGTTCGAACAATACTGTATAGAGAGAAGTAATGTTGCTTTACACAATCAGAGTGGTTGATTTGTAAGGAACAAGCTTATAAGGTACAATCAGGTAAACATGAGCGTGAAGGAAGATGTGAATATCATATTTTATGAGGGGTGGGAGCAGGACCATTCCCCTTTGGCCTTTTATGAGGGGTGGGAGCAAGAGCATTCCCACTGGGACCTTAGATACATATGAAGGGATTTTTTAAACATGTTATGATTGAGAGTAGTGCGAATCGATGGTGGGAGTGAGTTCCAGAGGCGAGCTAGGTTAAAGGATAGTAAGTTTTTGCCAGGTGGACGAGTTGGTTTGTATACTTCTAATAGGTTTTGATTGTTAGACCTTAAAGCCCTATTGGGTAGGTGCATACGGAAGGCGGAGGACAGGGAGGGACAGAGAGATGGGTTGAGTATGAGCTTGTGGGCTAGAGTTAACTGAGTGTAGTTGAGTTGATTAGGTAACTCAAGCCAGTTTAGTTTTTGGAGAGAGGTGCAGTGGTGGGTGGAGGACCTGTGGCCATTTGCGAATTTAGCGATTTTGTTATAGCATGAAGAAAGTTGTTTTTTTAGAGAGGACTGAAGATTGGTTAGTAGAGGAGCTCCATAGAGAAGGGAGGGGATAAGAAAAGAAGAGGAGAGAGAGCTTTTAGAGGAGCGTGTAAGGAATTGATTTTGACGATAGAGCATGCCTAGTTTTTGATGGGTTTTTTTGATATTTAGTTGTAGATGGGAGTTGAAGTTAAACTGGTTGTCAATTTGGACACCAAGTAGCTTGGTTTCAGACACCAGTTCCAAGGATGAGTTATTTTTGCTAGTAATGGAGAATGTATTTGTATCGAAAGGGGTAGTTTTTGAGGGGGTAAATACCATTAGTTTTGTTTTGGAGGCATTGAGAGCTAGGTGGTTTATTTTCATCCAGTGTTCAGTAATTGAAAAAGCTTCTTGTGTAAGCTTTTGGAGCATAGAGGGAGATGTATCAGAGCAGATAATGGTAGAATCATCTGCATATTGGATGATGTTGGAGAATGGAATGGATTTGTGGAAGTCATTTATAAATATATTGAAAAGGAGGGGACCTAGAATGGAGCCTTGGGGAACTCCGGTAGGGGTACTAAGAAAGGAGGAAGTGGCTTTTTTCCATTTTACAGCTTGGAATCTGTTTGATAGATAGCTAGAGAACCAGTTTACGGATGAGGGAGAGAGGTGAAGTTGTGAAAGTTTAGTTAAGAGTAGGCTGTGTGAGATGGTATCGAAGGCTTTAGAGAGGTCAAGTAGTAGGGTGGAGACAATTTGGCCAGAGTCACGTGCTTTATTAACAGTCTCAAGATAGGAGAGTAGGGCTGTCATAGTGCTATGATTTGGTCTGAACCCGTGTTGAGTAGGGGTTAGAAGGTTATTATCTAAGAGATGTGGTAAGAGTTGGAGTTGGACACATTTTTCTAGGAGTTTAGAAATGGGGGACAGGATAGCAATGGGACGGAAATTGTTGACGTTACAGTTGTTGCCTCCTTTATGCAGAGGAATGATGAAGGCCTGTTTCCAGAGTTGGGGCACTGTACATTCATGGATGGAACGGTTAATTAGAATGCTTATAGGATAGGCAATTGCTTCAGCAGCTATACTTAGGAAGTAAGAGGGAATGTTATCAGGTGCATTTGTACATGGCTTCAATTTCTGTATGAGTTTCTTTATAGTAGAAGTGGGTATTGGTTTTAGTGAAAATAGAGCTGATTGTGGAGAAAGAGAGTTGGAGGAAGGTAAGGATGATGAAGGAGTTGGGGTAGGAGAAGAATTGGAGGATTGATTGTGAGTAGATGGTAAGGAGGGAGGAGTGATAGTGAAAGGTGGAGAGTTTGCAGGAGAGGGTGGGGGTGAGCACATTTAGAGCACATAAATGGGGTGTGAGGAGTCCATGACATTTGTGGCACTCTTTGTGAAGTACTACTACCATAGCATTAATATAAGAGTTCCTATATGGTGTGTTGAGGTAATTACCCTACTTGTAGCCTGATTTTGCATAGTATCATGGGTCTGATTACATATGTATGTAAATCTATTACTTCATGAGATTTCATACTCCTATCATCTATTTAAGTGCAAACATCTGTATTTTCCTCCATATAAAACATTTCTTTAACATAACTTTGGAACAGTACAGCAATACATCTTTTTTCAAAAGCTTTGCAGTCCTAACAAGGAAACTAATTAAGTTAACCTTATCCTGGTTAGGTATTCATGTTTATTGCACTCTCTTACACCATATGTGTTCCTATACTAAGCACTTCATTGTAGCGAATATGACAGATTAATGATGATTTAATAAGTAAGACTAAAACACCATACAGATTTCTCCACATGTCCCACAAAACATATTGTTATTCATGTTTGCATATGTCGCTCTCTTTCTCTCTGTTCACCTCTTCTGCTTCAGTAGATTGTCACTGTGCTTCAATTTTGTTATTTTAATGTTGTGAAGTAGTAATTCTTTTGTGATTTGTTGACTTAATGTCCACATGTGTAGAAAGATTTTTGAATAATTTCAAGGGTTGTAATCCAGCCATTACCTATCTGTTAATACCTGACTTTTGGTACACTAATTTATATGTAAATGTTGTTATGAGCCACCTTTTCCTTCTTCTGTCATGGTCAACTTTCTTCCTGCCTCCATGTCACCCTGTCCATGTATGTTCTCCCTTCTGTATCATTAATCTTCCACCTCTGCATTTGTGCAATGTCTGATGCTGAGCTACACATGCAATTAAGGTTAAATGGAAGTACACAGCTTGTGGCAATATCTTGTGATTTTATTGTCTTCATCTGCATTACTTTGTTATATTTCACACCAGTGTGCTGAGCCATGTTTAGTCAGTTTAAAGTACTTTTCAACAAGATTAGGAGTTGGAAATACATATTAAAGTGGTCAGTAGGATAATGAAGAGAAATACATACATTCACATTTGCTAAAATCTACTGTCAAATAGTAACTATCAGCATTATGACTTCTCCTTGATTTAATTTCTCCAAATCATTTGGGTTTCTAATACCATGATGGGAATGGACCCCATTCCTAAGTCAATGTATGATTAAAGTTCATTAAATTAGTATTGTTTCAATCTTTGATGTCAGTCAGAAGTGCTCTTAGCAGCACCTGCAGTGTCCCCAGTAATGATTCCTTCTGCAATTCATACGGAGTTACATGTATTGGTAACATATCTAAATATGACTGTAGATTCTTTTTTATAAGGCCCATTGCTTTTACCACTATTGAGACTGTCTGGGTATCTTTCTTCCACATTGCTCTCATTTCTGCCTGCAAATCCTAATATTTTACGACTCTGTTTCTCTCTGTACACAAGACACTATAGTCACTGGGTGTAGCGATTTCAATGATTGATGCTACTTTTGTCTTCTTCTCATGGATCACTATATCCAGTTTTCTAGCATCTATCTTTTGAACCGTTGATAATGGATAATCCCATGTGATGCAAACTTCATCATTTTCTATGTTGCTTTGTGTCTCATGTTTCCAGTGTTTTTCAGCCAGTTCAATACCATAATGTTTGCACAATCCCCAGTGCAACAATCTTGCCACATTATGCCTTTCAGTATACAGTCCTTCTGTCATTAGTATGTCACAACCAGCAACGAGGTCTATAACTGTTTACAATTCAGTTTCACAAAATCAACATTTGTCTGTTTCTCCCACATGTTCAATGGACTTTGCAAACCAATGTGTATGCCGCCCACTATCTTGAGCCACCAAATTTAACCTTTCATCTCTTGCTTTGAATTTGCCTCTCCTTAACCATCCCTGCATTCATTCCTGATCAACATAAGTTTTTTCCAGATGTTTTCTATACTTGCAACTATATTTATGCATTTTCCACATGTCTTGCCTTTGCATCTGGTCCTTCACCTTATATTCTTCCTTTTGTTTTTTTGGCACATTCAATTGCTGCCTGATTTTTATCTACTTCTAGTTTGGCTTCCATTCCTGTTTGACGCCAATATGCTTCTGCTAGATTAAGCAGAGACATCATCTTAGATTTATTCTCCTCATATTTCAAAACTTTCAGTACGTTTGGGTCTTGTGAGGTCAGCAGATATGTGTGGAGTCCCATGATTGCAGATCTATACATGTAATCAATATCAAGGAGGCCCATCCCTCCTTCGGAACGGGGAATATATAATCTTGGTATGCACTGATTTCTATAAATCATTTGGTGAGCATGAAGCATCCGTCTTGTTTTCCTATCTAATCCATCCAACATGTTTTGGAGCCAGTCAATCATTCAAAACTGTAAGTTAGGACAGGAAGAGCAAATTGGTTTATAGTTTGAATTTTGTTCCTAGATGTCAATGCTGCTTTCAGGATTAATTAAAGTCTTCTAAAGTGTTCCTTACTAAGTTTTATTCATATTTGTTCATGTTTTATTATTGATCCTTCATCAATTCCCAAATATTTATACACTCCCTCTTGCTCAAGTTCTTTTATATCACATTCATGTCCCAAACTGATGTTTTTCTGGTGCTGCAGTTTTCCTGCTTTAAAGGTTACTTTTGCACATTTATCAAGACCATATGACATTCTCATATCATCTGAAAAAGCTTTTACAACTTGCAGTTGTGCTTTCAGTTCCTCATCTGATGAGCTATACAGTTTTAAATCATCGACAAAGGGAAGATGACAAGTCTTTACACTTTGTTGTTTTCTAGGAGCCAAATTATAGCCATGGCCTAAGCTGTTAAGCAGACAGCTTAATGGGTTAAGAACAAG